>NC_087373.1:38664124-38969110 GCF_031761385.1 Necator americanus | reverse complement strand
TTTTCTTACATAGATGTCAACGAGTGCAGGGAATCTCGGAGTTCTTATGCCTAAAATTGCCACACTTTTGAAGCGGATGCAACCGATTTCGCAACCATCAACAAGGCTTAGAAATTTGTTCAGGTAAAGTGAACTCTTTTTTTTTTCGGCAGCATACGATTACAGTACGCTTTTTTTAGAGATTTCTGGTTCTACTGTACTGTACTGGGTTTTGACGTCGAGTACTCAGGTCGGTCTCTTCTGAATCCATCCATTTTTTAAAATCTTTTTCTGAGCTTTTGTACTGGTTCACGAGTATAAGATTGGTGATTTGTTCAGGATTGTGGCCAGAAGACTGGTACAATGCAGTTTGTATCATTGCTACAAAGTCTCCGGTATTAATTGCTCAAGAAAATTTGCGATCCGAATTGATAGACAATGCAGCGATCAGAAGCGATGCGATATCGCCGGTTTGTTTTTGTGCCATTGTCGTCTTGTTCTGTCCACTAAATTCGATCTTCCTAGAACGAGCTCCAGGAATTCCGTAACACAGTATGTGGTGTGCTTAACCACTCAGCTGAAGTTGTACCGATTGTAAATCGAATGGATTTTGCCCAGTGCACTTATCTTTTGTCCGTGTTACGTATGGAGAAGATGAGAGTGGTCAGTTTATTTAATCACAATCCCTTAACGTACTTATTACCAAAGATTACTTCAGATTCATGCAGAACACAAAGAAGCAGTTCATGAATTTTTTAAATATCTGGAAGATAAGTAAGTTGCAAGGCGTTAGGTCTCCCCTGAAGTGATCTATTTTTTCACATATTTCAAGGACGATCAGAAAAGATAAGGGTGGGATGTGGAGCTGTCTGTTAGCTGGAGCAACTATGGTTTTTGAAGCGTACCTGGAAGCTCATAAGAAGGTATCCATTCTAAAGATTTCAACAACATTCAGCCGTAAGTGATAGTGATTTTGACAGGGTAGACATATTTTTCATAATATAAACGGTGCGATAGGTCTGTAAGGCCACTAGGCTCGCGCTGATGCTAGATCTAAGGAAGTAATAGACTCCAATAAAAGCGAGGTAGTAGTAGACTAAGGCTTCGTTTTTGTTCTTTTCGTGGAATTCAACCAACTATTCGGGATTTTTTGAAAAGTAGCTGAGTGTTTGTGGCGTTCACAACTCTATAATGAAATCTTTTCCGGGATTTCCTGATATTCTTTGTGTATTTATATACACTTTAACTTTCGATTTAAATTCATGCAATTTTACCTGCTTTACACCTGTTTTGGTGACAACTTGACGCTGTTTCGTACAAAACAAATAATTTTCCATCTCTTTGCTATGTTTTATTTCTTAATTAGAAGCGATATGCGAAGTTAGGGTGAAAGCTGCACATATTTTTTTAATGTAATCAGTGTTGTGGAATATCTTCATTCATCTCCTTTTTAGAATAGAACGAACGACTTCTCGGAGCCGGCTTTGGAATATCATGCCCAGTTCCTTCTGGTTCAATTCAATCATAATCTCAAGGAGGTATTTTTTTCAGATTCAAAGTCCGATTTCTATCAAATCTGGTTCACAGGCAACAGCAAGTAAATCCGAATATTTCTTATATTACAGCAAAAACGAATTAGGCCCTCATTCAGGTCCGACGGTGTGCGGACGCTTGTCTGTCTTGTTTAGTCGACAAGTTCCCATATCTTTTGTGGAACGGTCGTGTGTTAACGACGGCATTGCGCCTTCTGCAGGTACACACCTTCTATACTTCTTAGTTCTGGGATGTCTTTAGTGTCCAAAAACTTCTTAAGGCACTACAATTGAATCTCGTCCAAGATCCCACCTGCAGTGAATCCACCTTCACCATGAAAGGGTTACCATGGAGCATTCAGTTACAGGTTAAAGATCTTTATAAATATGCTTGAGTTTGAAAATTATGTCTGGAATGTGGGTGTGTTCAGGATACATTCGAGGGACGTAGTTCCGTAGTGAAAGACTTCTCGCAACGATGTGAACAAATTCTCCAGGAGGCTATGAAATGGGCACCAGCAATAACTCACAGTCATCTGTTGGTAAGTGGTTCTCTTTTTAAATATCTAGTATTATTCTGCTTTTTAACAGTAGTCTCTCGCGTTGGATGCCCATCATCGTTTTTTTTTTCAAAACTTTCTTGCGTTATCTTAGGCGATTTGAAAAGTCCTGCACATAAAGATCTCCTCGTCTTTTTCTTTTATTCAAGAAAATTCCTTCAAATTGAGTTTCAGTTCATTTTCGCTTGGTACATTCTAGTATTTTTACCTCTGTCTTATGCTGGGGGTTGCTCGTTTTGACCAAAAAAGCAGTAAATAAGCCCGTTTAACGTTTTCCAGTATATAAACGGTCAATAAACCTTTTAATTCTATGCATTCCCAATAGGAAGCATCATAGAGTTGAAGATGTCTTCAATTTCAAATAAACAAAATTTATTTAAGTAGATTAAATAGTTGAAATTGCACGTTCAAGTGGTTGGCTTGGCTTGATATATAAGTTGGGGATTAGGCGGCGTCTCCCTATTGCAGGCATTCGTTTCTATTGATATTATGCTTTGCTGTACTCAATTTTCTTTCCTTCACAGTATGTGCTCCTGTTCCTTCTAATTTCCTCTCAATCCATAGTTAATAAATGACTGTGCCATTTAGGAATATGCCTCATCCTACGGTGGCTCATCAGACAGCTCCCTGCGTCTTGCAATGGATGCGGTGATTAATGCTGGCTCAGACAACACTAGCATGTATCTTTCGTCCTTGCATATGAGGAGCATGTATTTGGGACAGGTAAGAACATTGAGGTTATAATTTTCATTGGTTTTTTCTTCTAGAGGGTCTTGTGCTTTGAAATTCTTTATTTCTTGATGTTAAGTGAGGTGCGTGTATTTCAGGTGAAAGGAATGCTGGCACTTTGTGCCGCAGATGACGACGAAACGCCAGAGTGCACACTTATAAGGCGACTGGAAGTAGATTTCGAGGCAGCGATTAAATGTGGATGCGATGAAAAGCTGAAGAACGCAATAATGCTTCTCACTGCACTGTTCGTGACTCTAAAAAGTAAGATAGTTTTTTCTTAATTAAGATAGTTTTTTTTAAACTTTTCTCTTGAGTCAAAATGATACCCTCGCTTTACGACAAAGAACGATAAAAGGCAAACGCGAATGCAGATAAGGTAATTTGGGTAAGTCTTTGGAATTAGATCTTGTCGACGGGCTTAGGTTTACTTTAATAAATACCACGGGTTTATTTCTTTTGCCTGGCAGGGTTTTTCTTTTCTGTAGATCCTGGAAGTATTTTATTGTTTTCAGATGTGAACGAGCATATACTCTCAATTCTGGTTCGATGTCCGCTTAGAAATTTCACCGAAACCACTATGGAATTATGTATTCTTAGTTGGAATTGGCTGTTGGCCGCGAGAACGAATATACAGAACATTGTGAGTCTTATGACACTTGTTTGTTTTTTTCGAAATGGTCATTTTTTGCACTTTTCTTCCGTGTTTTCGTACAATGTGCTCTACATGTTTTCAGTTTCTTCGCGAAATGTGCTGTGCATGGGCTGAATCCGCTCGTCAGGGGCAAGGCTTGTACGAACGAACGCCAGCATCACCATCGCCGCTATGCGCGCAACTGAAAGCGCCACCGAAGCCGCCCCATTATCAGCCGCATGCGCTTTGGGTTAAGGTAAGCGTTTGAAAAAAATTAGTTTTTCTGACTTATGTAGTGTGGAAATGACGGTTACGTGAGTCCTGAAAATTTTAATTAGAATTAAATTAACTATTAAATTACAAATAAGATTCATGACACTATTTTGTTTTCGCTAATTTTTTGCTTTAATGGATCCATTTTTTTGAGAATTGCTTGTATAACTCGCATAAAAGAAGTTGGCCGACTTTGTTCTCACACTTTCTCTCTCAGTGGCTACTGCTAGATTTTGTTGAGGAAAAACGGAACGTAAATTTACGTAACTTATTTCACAACAAACCGTGTACAGTAGCAATGCATGGGATGCGATTTATTACATGTATGACTAGTAATCGGAGGAAAACTTCATCCTTACATTGCGCTATTACGCTCATTTTTTATTTTTAGTTCATTGCCGAACGAGTCGATGTTGCAAAGTACAGTAGTCGTGAACAGCTCGACGTTTTGGAGACGATGTTCGCACAAACGCTAGGTCTGGCCGTTGGCAACGCCCCGGTGACGGTCCCCGTTTCTCCACCTTTATCTGTCCCCGTGTGCGAACAATCAAGTAATTCTTGGCGGTATTTTTTTTAAATAATTTTTTTTTGTTGCTACATTGCACACGTTTTTTCTCAATGAATGTGTAACTAGTGGTCTAGGATCGTTTCTTAGCCAATAATTGCAGTTTTTCTGTCACGAAACATTGAAGCCGTGGGAGTAAGATTCCAGTTACTGTCGTGTGCGTTGAATATGTTACAAGGAGAGGCGACCACCGCCCGACCGTCAAACAATGTGATTCGTCAACGAGTGTATGCCTCAGCTCTTGACTATTTCACGTAAGTTTCGCTTTTCACAAATATCAATCAGTTATAAGCAGTAGGAAATGAAATAAGTTTCTTTTTCGTGAAATGGCTGATTAATTATAGTGTTGAGGTTATAATTACGAAGTAAATATATTTTCTTGAGAATTTCTCGTTCTAGTCACTTGCCACAAGGACCGACTCAAGGACTCGCTCAACTGAAAACTGATGTGAAGTTGTTGATCTCATTCTGGCAGGTGCTCTATGCTGACGGGAAGTACATTAAGAAAGAGATTTTCCTATCGAAAGGTGATTTTTCGGCTTTCCAGTTATGTATAGAATACTTCCAATTTTTCTACGGAGAAACTACCAGCACATAAACGGTTAAATTCCAAAATAATCTTCAAAAATTTTACAAGTGATTAAAAGTTTTTGCAACCGTAGAAATGATTTGTACTGATTTAATTTGCACAAAGTGGAAATAGGTTGAAATATCTCGAAGGATGTAAAATAAAATTAGAAAATCCCAACTTCTAATTCTATTTTCAGAAAATGATGTTCCTTTTATGTCAAATCTCACTCAATTGGAACCCTACGTAGAGCAGTTAGCGCAAAGGTATTATCGATACTTCCTTTACTTCAACGATAATTTCTTCTTTTTAAAAGCGAACTTTTTAAAACGTTAATTATCTCATGTACACGTACTTCTTTTCCCTTGAATTATGATTTTTTTCATTTAAATTAGCCAATTCTCTTCCAGATCAGCCACACAGACCTGGCATGCGTCTGCATCATCAAGTTCACATTACGTGAATACACTTACGTTGTCAAAGAACGCAGTGACCACTTCGGCACGTGGTAGTGAGTAATTTTTGAAATCTTGTAATTTCGTTATAATTTATGATTTATAATTTGTTATTTATGCATGTTTATGATTTATAATTTATGCAAACTATAGTTGCCAAGCCAGTATTCAAATCTTCTTTGAAATTAGGGAATTTTGATTTTTTAAAATTTTTTAAATTGAGGAGCAATTCACTCATCTCGGATATTGATGTATTTGAAAATAGTTTTGAATGTAGCTAAAGCTTTCGAACTATGTTCACGATGTGATTTTCAGCGCATGTTTGTTTTTAAACATAATTTTCTACATTGTTCTCGCGATCACTTTTGGATGTGACGGCGCCAAAAATACTTGATCCTTTACTTTTCGGCATCAAAATCCCAAATACAAATGCACCGCTGCTCCAATGATCTCTTGATTCGATCTACTTACTATCACCTTACGAAATTATTAAGGTGTCAGTCGCAAACTGCCTCAAGATGGTAAAGGATCATTGGACTTCGAAAAACAAGTGAAAATGTTCTTGAAATGGAGGAATCTCATCCTTTTGTTAGTGGTAAGTACGGTATCATTTAAAAGTTTTTCGTATGTATTCGATTTCATCCATATTTTTCTGCGAACTCTGGTCTAGGGTAATGAAATCGAACGACTTTGTGTTTGGATAAATCCCCTTGGTGATTCTACTGAAGAAAGTGCTGCACCGGTAGAGCAGTGGATGAAAAGTACTTTGCCTGGTGAGAATAGTGCAGTTTCTGTTTTTCCTTACTTTTTTCTAGTGATCTGTTCGGAAATACCAGGAACGCAACCTTTTCCAGAACCCCGAATGGAAGCAAGAGTGTTGAAGGAAAATTCTAAATTGGCATGGGAGATTTCACCTGAGCTAGCGGTTCACTTTCCAACGAGGTTTGTTCCCGTCACTAATGAGATTAAGAAGTTGAACATCTAATCAGTGCTAGACTAAAAACGGTCACTTACGTTTGAGTAAATTTCCTCTTTTTTGGGATGACTCTTCTCTAAATTCATGGTTAAGGTTCCGTACATGTCCAGCTCTCCGTGACACACTACAAGAGATGGTACGTTGTCAACCAGAATCTGTTTCACATATTCCCGAAGCGCTTTCGTTGTTCCTCGGCGATCCGTCAACATTTGAACATAGCGACGTGAGTGATTGAATATTCAGAGTTTTCAAGGTTTTTTTTTTCTCTGGGAGTTTTTTGTGCTTCACCAGTAAATCGCTTCGCTCCAGATTGCCCATGTCCTGACATGGGCGACTTGTTCGCCTGTCATGGCCCTCTCATTGCTCACTCCCCGACAGTACCCACTTCATCCTGTTACTGTGCAATATGCGGTGCGAGTGCTACGGTCGTATCCAGCGGATGCTTTACTGATATATATTCCACAACTTGTACAAGCTGTTAGACATGATAACGTGAGTTCGTTTTGATATTTATGATGATATTCACCAGTAGAGCAGTAAATTCACAACATTTGGATGGATTTCATCATTTTAATTCTAATTCATTCGATGGTTGCTTAAGATCTCTTGGGTCCCCTCGGAAAAAATTAGGTTTTTTCATAAGCGCATAAGCTAAATTGTAAGGTAAATGTTTGGAAGAGGGGCTTGAAAGTTTCCCAGAAAAATTGAGGAGGTTCGGAAAAAGTTAAGGAGAGTATATTTAGCAGTTCAAAGGAAAGTTTTATTATTCTTAATTTTGAAAAAATAAAGGAACTATGAATTGAGCTTTTTCTGATAATCCAGTGCTATTGAATCATTAAAAAGTTGCTTTTCTCAAAGAAAACTAATGCTCTAGATTGGATACGTTGCTGAGTTGATTGTATGGCTTGCCGGTCATTCGCAACTTCTTGCCCATCAACTGATCTGGAACATGGAGACCAATATGTACACGGATGAGGATAGCAAAAATAAAGATCCGGTCCTTTATGAAGCCTTAAACGAGATTATTAAGAAGGTGAAGAATGACTCTCTGGATTTTCATTGTTGGAGTCTACATAGACATCTTTAGACGATTAGTCAGCTGGAAGGAGCAGCCAGACGTTTCCACGAAGCGGAATTCTCGTTGTTTCATCAACTGACTGCAATTTCTGGTACAATCAAGCCATATCCTAAGGGTGATGCACGGAAAAAAGCTTGCTTGAAAGCATTAGCTGAGGTTTGGGGTTTACTGCGATTTTCTGCGTTTTTTTGTTCCGTAGCTCATGAACTCAACCTTCATTGCCGATTTTCTGATTCTTTTATTCTTTTTTTTTTGTTTTTTTTTTTTGTGCTTTGATGGCAAGGTTAATGGCAAAGCGATAAATTAGTGCTTAATGAGGATTTAATCGCAGGTAAAACTGGAAACGATCACTTATCTCCCTTCGAATCCCGAAGCGTATCTTCTGGACATAGACTATTCGAGCGGAACACCTATGCAAAGGTATCTTACTATAAACAGTTTGCTTCCACCCTCTATAGTGACACCCTTACCTTTTGTTTGGTTATTTGAAATATTTTTGCCAATTGATCGTTTTTTTTTTGTTCAAAATTACGGAAATTTTTGTTGATTACAGTGCAGCAAAAGCCCCATTTCTAGCAAGATTCAAGGTTAGACGTTGTGGAGTTCAGGAACTGGAAAGGATAGGTTTACTGGTAATACAAATACATTCTTCTCTGTTTGGTTTATTTTTTCTGCAATATAGCCTTGCACTACAGGCTCAATCCCATGAAAAAGGCAAACCTCCACCACCTGGAGGAGATCTGAACGAGTTGAGAAAAGTCACGGATAGTAATACTTGCTGGCAGGCGGCTATATTCAAGGTTAGCAGAAGCCAAAAGTTTTATTTATTTATTTTTTCGAATATACTAGTATAGATATTTGTGTGTGCGTTTTTTTAGGTTGGTGATGATGTGCGTCAGGATATGTTAGCTTTGCAGCTGATGCAATTGATGAAAAATGTTTGGGCTGGTCTTGGACTGCCTGTTTGTGTTTTTCCCTACAGGTTGGGCCAAATTCATCTTTTTGACATCCGTACTCCTGCTATTACGTGTCATTATTTCATGTTATTTTTACTTTTTATGCTATGTTTTTTTTTGTTATGTGTCGTTATTTTAAGCGAATTTGTGGTCGTGACTTGACATGACTGATAGGTTTTCATACTTTTACGACAGTTTATAAGCCTTAATAGTTGAGAAGTTGTAGAAACTCGTACCACTTACACTTTTGAAGTTCACCTTTCTCTCCAGGGTGGTAGCGACGTCTCCTGGATGTGGTGTGATCGAATGTGTGCCGAACTCGAAGAGTCGCGACCAGCTGGGGAGGCAGACCGATTTTGGTAAGCGCTTCATTATATTTCAAAAGGCCTCATTCATCTTCATTGTTTTTTCTTTTGATAACTTTGCTGAGGAGATTTCTTCACCCTTTATCGTTTATTATTATTATTATTATTATTATTATTAGCCTTTTATATTACTTGGTGGCAAAATGTTAAACGGAGGTATCTCTCACTTTCCCTTAGCTTTATAAGTTGAAGTTCTATCTATTTTATTGCTTATTTCGTTTTTATTTATTTTATTTTTGTTTATTTTTAAGAGATATATGATTGAGCCTGTAACAAAGAACGGACTCTCGTCTTCTAGCTAGTCCTCTTTTTCATACCTTAGTGATATCTCTATCTCTCTGATATCTTTTAAGGGAAACCTATCAAATTTTTTAAATTGCTTCAGTCGTTTTATACATTCGTATCTTGAATGTTATTCACTAAGGTGAAATTTGCAAACGGGCATGGCTCTTTAATCCTTATATGCTTTTTTATATACTACTTTTCTCAATTTTGCGAACCCTGTTATTTTACCTTTTATTTTCCTTCGCTATAGGGCTGTACGAGTACTTCAAAACCACCTATGGGGATGAGAGCAGCGAATCTTTCCAGGTAACTTTTTACCTCTTTCAACTTTAAATATTGTGAATTACCTCTTTTCAACATTTGAACTATTTCCCCATCCAGGAAGCGCGAAGGAATTTTGTTCGTAGCATGGCCGGCTATTCAGTGTTCAGTTTCCTGCTGCAAATTAAGGACAGGCACAATGGAAATATTATGATTGACCTGGACGGGAATATCATTCACATCGGTAGGCAATAATATATGTATATTTATGTTAAACGCTACTTGAATGATTTCTTTCATTCTTTTTAGACTTCGGTTTCATGTTTGAGAGCAGCCCTGGAGGTAATCTTGGATTTGAACCGGATTTCAAACTCAGCGAAGAAATGGTGGCAATTATGGGCGGAAAAATGGAAGCTGCTCCATTTCGGCAGTTTGCCACCCTGTGTGTGCAGGCCTACCTGGCTGTGCGTCCTTATCACAAGGTTTGTGTGTTTTGAATTTGCATTTATTTATTTATTTATTCGCATACACAGATGGTGCACCAAAAAGAAAAAAAAACATTTTTCTGTGTCAGGATAGTTAAGAAAAACTCGGCAAACTCATTGTCAGTGGGGCCTGACGCAGTCCTTTTCGTGGCGGAAACGCATCAATATGTCGTTTTCCTACTCCAGAAAGTGAAGAGTCCTCTCATGACATCTACTCCCTCAATCCAGAACGCTTAACATTAACCGCTTGTTTAACATATCGGGATACGAACAACTTAGCCCCAGCAGGAGCACGTTGTAATATAGAGCGAATCTGACGAGAGACCTTGAACGAAGAGGGTTCACTAACTTTCGTGATCCTCAAACGACTAACCACCACAATGTAGACGGGACCGGGCCAGCTAGAAGATGCGGAAGTCGATAAGATGAGGTTATTTAGAGATAGTATAGAGAAGAGGCGACATGACGGAAAATTCTTTAAAAAAAGTGATCAAATCATAAAATATTAGTATCCTTGTTAGTGAATGAGCTTCAGTGAGCGAGTTAGGCTTCATGGGTCAGAAGGATGCGAGGACTGGCCATGCAGTTAGCTGAAAAAAGAGTAGATTTATGAGAAGGAGGGCAAAGAAAAGAGGGATATAGTAAACAGCTAAGAACTACTAATGGTGGGAATCTATGAGCGGTCCGTATACTGAGCAAATGGCACCAGACATCTGAAAGTTGCTAGAATAAGAGATGCATGCTGTGAGACATCAGTATTCAAACACCTGCGTATGTCAATTTTCTTCAAACTCATCTTGAATATTCTACTGTGTTCGGCTTTAAGAACATCACGAGGTAAGAGTTCCAACCATCTTGCAGTTCTATAGAAGAAATTGTTGAACATAAGCGAAAAGTTTTCATGCTGAATTTTTGCGTAATGTAAGTTTCTTAGCTTCTTTCACTAGAAGGTCTAAAGTACCAATATTTGCTGGGCGTTAACTTGGTTTCGTTTCTGAGGACTCGAAAACAAAAGATCAAGTCGGAATATATACGTCTGTTCTTCAAGCTCATCATACCTAATTTTCTAAGACGATCGTTGTAGCTAGTCACCGTTAGATTTGCTGACATTCTTCTGAACAACATACGGGTAAAAGTATCTTGCACCTTTTCGAGCTTCGCTATGTGCTTCATTTTTGAGGGGCTCCAAATATGAGAGCCATAGTCAAGATGAGGTAAGACGAACGATTTGTATAAGGGAGTGAGAATAGTTGGATTACTGGTGTGGGCAATCCGAAAAAGCCGAAAAAGGGAAGAGTATGCTTTTCGTACAACATGATCAATGTGTTCAGAGAAGTTGAGGTTATCATCGACAAAAATTCCTAAGTCTCTTACAGATTTACATGTGTTAAGAGTTACTCCATTCATACTATACTCAGCCACATCCCCTTTACCTAAATGCATGACCAGAGACTTGTCATAGTTAATGTGCAAATCCCATTTAGAAGCCCAGTCAGACATCCTAGTTAATGACGTTTGAAGTGCAGTACGTACTTCATGGTAGTTCTCATCATCATAGATGCCGTAAATCTTAATGTCATCAGCGTACATTTGGACTTTCACAAGTGGAGAAGTTCTGAGCATACTTGGTAGGTCGACTGTGTAGATAAGAAATAAGAGAGGGGACAGGACTCCACCTTGTGGACCTCCACTCGTGCAAGGGAATTTGGCTGAGTATCTATGGCCAACTTTGACTTTTTAGAGGAAATATTTGACTTTTTTGTTTTATTAGAGGATCATTATTATGAATTAAATCCTTTTCACTTATAAACCTAGCAATCTAAGCACAACCTGCTTTTGGAATGGGATTTTCTAGGCTTTTGTTTCGCTGGTATCCTTAATGCTGGACACGGGCCTTCCATGTTTTCGTGGCAAGACCATCCAACAATTGAGAGCGCGATTCGCTCCGGAAATGAACGAAAAGGATGCGGCAAGGTGGGGACCGTTTTTACGATTATCATCTTTTTATTATCGAGAATTTACTCCTTTCCTTATTACCGGTTTCCTGAGATTTTCATTATTGGCAGAGCTTTTGAGCGAACTTAAAGCTGCTTTTTAAAATCGAGTAACGAAAAACTATAAATTTTACATCTGTTCCATTTACACTTTGTGAAATTAATTTATTTTTCCTAAAGAAAGCAGAATTATTGCTGCGTGCAGTGCACAAAAACTTTGCGGAAGTTCGCCTAGTGCCAAATTGAACCTGATACACTCATTCTTTCCGAACAGTATAATTAATTTACAAAAATCGACAAGAATTTTGGCCTTCGTGCTCAAAAAACTCAATCCAGATTTGGTATCCACCACGTCAATGCTCGAGTAGAATTGAACACAACCTTTTCTGGTTAATTGTTTCGTTTTTTTTTCGTCAAGTAAGAAAAACTACGGAAATTCGTTTATTTTAGAATCAGTTGAGTCGTGTATAACCGTGAATTTTGAAAGTTCATATCTGGAAGCATTCTTATTGTTTTGTACTGTCACATCCAGGAATCTCTCTCTCAATTCTCGCGGTTATTCTCAAATTACTATGATTACCTGCTATCTTTTGTAGTTTATGACGCTCGGATGATTTATTTATTTATTTACTCGGATTCGGATGTCGATTTCCTTTTGCAACTTTTTCTAAGCATAAATCCGACTAAGGAAACAATTTTTTTTCCTTTCATTCTGATTGATTCTCTTTTTCTTCTCCTATAGCAATAATGTTTCTTTTTTTGCTATGAATACATCTCCTTTTTAACGTTTTTATCTTTTATTTCAGGTACATGCATTCCGTGATCACTAATTGTTTCCTGAATATCAGGAGCAAGATGTATGATCAGTTGCAGTATCTTCAGAATGAAATCCCTTATTAGTATGGATTTATCGCTCCCAAGTAGTATTTATAACGCTATCCGCAGTGGCTACGAAAAAAATACCGCCTACGAGATGATAATTCAATAGATTTGTGGAGCATGCCTGATCCCGGATAATCCTAAGATCACCAAGCAGCATATTGGGAAAATCGTGCAAGTTTGCGTTAAATCAAGGAGTTTATCTGCATGAATGTGGAAATTTACTAGCACTTAGTGGTCGGCTGATGGTTCTTACTAGCTATTATCTTTATTAGTGGGAGTAAATAGGCGGGAGGGTTGAAAAATATTTATAATAACGAGGTTAACTACTTTTTTTTGAGTCTCAATTGGGTTAGACGAAGTTATATTTTCGAGATGAATTTAAAAATTAAATACTTTCTTAGATGAGTCTACAAATTCGAGTTAACCAGTGTGTTCGTACGCTGGTTAGTGCAATTATTGTGTGTCTGTGTGCATAATTTGTGTTCATGCTAGTCGTTTTTGTAGCGATTTTTTTTTCGAAATATTTTCTTTTTTTTTCTCTATTTTGTTCTTTTTCTTTTTTTTGTGTTACATATTGCCAGAATTTGCTACATTCCATTGTATTCGTGTAGAAATTTGTACACACAAATAATATAAGTATTTTCAGAGCTTAGTATTTTATTTTAGTGGTTGTGACGAAGGTTCTAATCTTCGCAATTTTAGACGCAATAAATAATTGATATTTTTCACCTGTGTTCTATTTTGCTTCTATGTACACGGTGTTTTGTGGAAAATTGGGACCTTTTACGGTTGTCCTTAAGAGTTTTTTTTTTAAATAAATAAATTAACAGGAATTAGCCTTTGGATGACTTACTTTTGGGCAAAGCATTAGGTTGCCCTACAAGTTTATTTCCTATTTCTTTTTTGATGTTTTTAGTTCTTCTTGTTTATGTATTTATTTGTTTAGTTATTTATTTATTTAGAAAAAAGTCCTTCGTTGGCATCGATGTGCTAGAATGTGTCTCGAACTTTTTTTTCTCCCCTGGTGATAAATTAACTCTTAATGTTTCTAAGAGTATTTTGCTAAATGAAATTCTATGTAATCATATAACAAATAATATATGTGTGTGTGTATGAAAAACGTGAAACGGATACGGTACGGTAGGATACGATTATTCATGACGTCACATATCGGATTGTAATCCTCGTCGATTCACGTCCAAATACCTCATGTACGATGGCATACCGCCGCTAAGTGCTCCTCTACGTATGGCGTCGATGTATTCGGCGATGTTTCGTCCGTTGGAGAAACGTTTTTGGAACGGTTCGCGGTCTGAAATTCTGAGTCAAGGTCCCATTATCATATTTATTCCATATATATCATATTTATTACTGTTATTTATTCTATTTCTCATATTTATCTTTATTTATTTATTTACTTATTTATTTATTACTCTCAGACGCGTGCCAGCGAAAGAGGCAAGGAATGAATACAAATAAACAATAGAAAATCCAGCAACGAGAAAAGCGTACAGTATTTATTATTATTTATTCTTTATATTACTATTTATTCTACGTATTATTATTACATATTGTATTTTTTATTTTTTATAGAATTATATTGTCATGCTAGTTGCATTTGAATCTTCACATCAACCATTTAAAAAAAATTAGAGAAATCATTATTTTATTACTATATATATATATATATTTATTTATTTATTTATTTATTTATTTAATCTTCATATCAACCATTTAAAAAGAATTAGAAAAGTCATTATTTTATTGTCATTATTTTACCAATATTATTACTTATTCTATATATTATTATTTATCCTATACATTATTATATACTATATTTTATGACATTATATTATACTATTATTTCGCTATTTTCGTAAGAAAATTACTTGATAACATTTAAAACTGAGAGAAAGAAGAATAGAGAGAGAAAGAGGAAGAGAAAGGAACATTTCAGCAAGTAAAAGTAAATAAGAGGAAGGAGGTAGAAATTCTGTCATGACACAGTGTTTAGGAAAAGTCCGGGCGGAATGGATCGGAAGGAGGAGGGTCGATCCACACCACATCTTAGTGGCTTTAGCGTCATGGATCCTCTAAGACCAGTGGTTAGCTCTCAGGACCCCGATCTTAGGGGCTTCACAGCATATCCTGGTAGCTTTAGTACCCCACCTTAGTAATTTTTCCGTATTCCATAGGAGATAGGACTCCTTTTCCTCGTTCCCCGAGATTATATTATTATTTTCTTTACAATATAATATTTATCATCATTTTATTTATTAAATTATTATTAATTACTAAATTATTACAAGATCTAAGCATTGGAGCGATTAATGAATTTTTATTTAGATTTCTTCTAGGAAAAAAGGTTTTCTAGGTGTGCCCCTAGTTGTTTTATCCGGATAGCAGCAAAATTTCTTTCGTACGTATGAATTAGCTTCATTATTCAGCCAGTACCACGGAAAATTCCCTCTATTATGTCAGATTCCATGAAAAAAAAAACAGGGATTCAATCCATCAGATTTTTTTCCTCGCTCAGGAACTGGGAAGTCGTATGAAGAAGCTGCTCCAGAGCTATCAGCAAGCACAGAAGAAATTACTTTAGTAGAACTAGAACTTCTAGAATTACTACTAGAAATTACTTTAATTTACTATTTCCGTTGCCTATGTCCTATGTAAAAAGAAAGAACGTAATGAGCGTGGATGGAAAGGCTGGAATTGTGGAAAACAGGATCTCGTACTTTAATAGGGTAGTTCCTTCAAATTCCTCAGAATCTATTTCCAATTCGGATTAGTGTTAAGCGGTGGAAAATTGTTGGATTAAAGGAATGGTGAAATGTTCGAAAAACAAGTGGGACAAACAAAGTGCTTCCATTGCAATTTTTTTTCTTCATGGAAATCCGTCACTCATTTAAATTTATCAAGCATTTCTTGTCTGAATTTTTTCAAACAAAAAACATTTTTTCATTAACCTACTGTGTAAAGTCACATGAAGTGATTTAAATGAGCGTTTAAAACGCTTCTGACAGTATTTCGCTTGCAAAGAGCTGGATTCATTTAGAAATTCGGCGTAAGCCATATTTTTCTACGTTTATCCTTGAATTCTTCCCCAGGAATGACCGAATTTTGGGACAGGATAGGAAAATTTTGGTATCGTTTCCTCCCACCACCTCCTCCTCTTCCTCCTCGTCCTTCTCCTCCTCTCTTCTTCCCACTCCTCCTCCCCTCTTTCTCATCACTTTCTAACACTCACGGATTCAGCAAATGTAATAGTAAGGTGATGCAGGAATTCAAATTCCGTCATCATCGCAATTACCTGGCTCTGGAGCTGTTTACTCGATAGTTAAGAGACGTGATCGCAAAAAAAAAAGAGCCGTGAATAACTGATATAACGGAAATAACAGCTGTGTCACCCGGTTAGAGGAAATCTTTCAGGAAGAGAACGAGGTATTCGAGGGTGTCGTGCTCTGTCATAAGTTTAGCGTAGATTATCCACAACAATTAAGAAATTTTAAGGATGGTCTTAAAATATTCACTAAATGTTCTAAGCTCCATTCAAATCCATGTTCATCTCAACAAAAAATATTGAAAAATATTCCTTTGCAGTGGGACCCATTGTTGGTCAATTATGAATTATCAAGTGAGCTAATGGAGGGGGGTGAGAGGCAGATAAATGAGGTCTCCGTTCGAATTCCTATGGTACGGTAGTTACGGTAGTCTTACGATGACAGAAGCGTGCCACCCCATCGTACATTTGCCTGGTCTAGCGGCACTGGTTGGAAATCGCCTGATGTCCTAGGGGAAGCGACATATTAACAATACAGTATTTTAAAAGTGAAGGTCCTGAAGAGAAATCTTTCGGAGAAACTCTCTCCGTTTAAAATAATCCACGTGAATCCGCCGCCTCTGCTTACTCGAGGACTAGACGAGGCTTTCTGGGACAAAAACTTTTTTTAATATTAGAGATTTATTCAGTTATTTATTTATTTATTATTGTTAATTTATTTACAAGCCCCGCGATCCGTTCACACTGTTAAAGGCGTTAATTTATGCAAATTTCAGTGTCAATGACAATTCTTCGTTTTTTTTCAATATTCGATGGAGAAAAAGGTTATTTAGCTGATGCATTACCGTATTCACCGTCGTCGTCGCTTCGAAAAAAATTCTCATGTGCAATAATAATAAATTTTTCTTAGAAAAAAGTTGAAATTTCAATTTCCGCGGCTAAATTTCACCATATTATTTTGAATTTTTAGATCGCAAAAAAAATTGTTGGAAAAAAAAATCGGCTCACCTTCAGCACCCAAGTAGAACGCGTCAACTATTCCAATAATGGAACCGATAAAGAAAACAATGACAACGATCGATCGTAGAGAGATCATACCTGGAATTCGTGGATCGTATGGATTTCAAAGGATTTCGATTACAACGAAAGGATCAATCAGCGAGGATCAGGAATTAGCCTTTCTATGACTTACTTTTGGGCGAAGTATTAGGTCGCCCTGCAAGTTTCTTTCCTATTTTTTTGATGTTTTTAATTCTTTTATTTATTTATTTATTATTATTTATTAACTTATTGATAATTCTTTTAATTCAACAACAAAAAATTTCCAAACAACAATATTGTCGTCCATAGATCTTCTTTCCCACTTTTCCGAAATATTTATTTTTTATTTTTTGAATTCAGCAACAAAATATGTTTCAATCAATAATATATTTAGCAGAATAGTCAATAGTGCTTGTCCGTGATGTGATAAATTGTTGTTTATTTTGAAATGAGACTGAGGTTACTGTAAATGGAAATTGTTCCCGAGCGCGGGAAAAATTTATAGGACAACCCTAATAAATCCGAAATATCTGAGGAGAAGTAGAAAATCTTATTTCAAATATTTGAAAGAGGCATGACAGGACGAGGATCCATGGAGCAGGAATAAAAACGTGGAGATCGATGGAGAGTTACAGCAATAATAGTAAAAAATGAGGATAACGAAAACTCGGACCAGGTGGGATTTTAATGAAGAAACTTTAATTATTGCGGAAGTATTACTTGCATAGGAGTACTGTATCGAGTACAGTATAGAGCACGTACAGTATACGAGTCACTGGGATCACTTTGACAGCACGTCTGGGGACCTTTCAGTATGTAGAGATAACCTGAAGGCCTGTGAATGAGTATGGAGTATGTGAGGATTTATTCCGTTAAATGAATGAAGTCAAGAATAACATCTCCTAACTCAACCGCAAGCGGAGATTGAAATGGGTGGAGCGTCAGCGAAAAACGCTTAAGAAGTAGCAAAAACATCCCATTAAGGCGTTCATCTCATGGATATTTCGAGTTCGAGAGGAGCAGGAATGAGGTTAAAAGCTCGCGACGATACCTCATACTTTAATGAGTTGTAATTGAAATAAAAATTAATTGAAACAAATAAACAATTGAAATGAAATGAAATAAAACAATTTAAATGTAATATAAAGTGACCTAGAGTGAGTTGTGAAGTAGTGAAATAAAAAAAGTAAATTATTGAATAAATAGATAAGTAAACAAATAACGTAAGTAATATAAATAAATAGTGCAAAGTTATTATTAAAATAAAATGAAGTAATTCTACTATAACTTCCCTCCTCGTCACTTATGATTAACAGAATCCTCGCGAGTCGCCGTAGAACCGTTGAATCTTCCCACTTCCACGAGATAAACAGGGAGAGGAGGAGTGAGGAAGTTTCTTTTTCTCAATAATCTCATCAGATCTCCTTAGCGGATCTCGTTCATATGAGGGTGATGTTGAGGTCCGGTGAGTGTAATTCCTCTCGTCGTAAGATCCACAGAGTTATTTACCCACGACGTGTACAAACAACATTTTTTAATCATTTTTTCTGCAACATTATGAAAAATTGAATTTGAATAAAAACTGTACATTTAGATATTGTAGTAGGAACAATGAATTGAAGATAAGTTATAGGTTAGAGGTCTTAGTCATTGTCCAGAAAATTCTTAAAAGTTTTCCGAGGATTAACCACCTATCTATCGTCTATCAAACATCGTCGAGTCCCCTCTTCTTCCTCGACAAATCCTCGACAAAACTAAGTGGATTTTTGTCTTCTCTTCCTCCCAACGAGGTTTTTATTGGTGAAACTTTATCCTGACATCCTGACATCCAGACATTCTCCTCTTTTTCAGAGGTTCGAGAATGTTTCTTGAGATTTTTAACGTTATGCATATCCCCTATCCTAAACTCCTCATCTCTCCTAGCCGTGGGCCTCGATATCCTTTTAAGTACACTACGCAGCAAGAACTTCAAACAGGAAGACAAACTGATCCGACTCTAGCGAGGGCCGTTCTTAATTTCAATCACTTTAAATTAAACAACTTTAATTTTATTTTTAACTAAATCTTAATTGTTTCAACCCAATGCGAAGAAAATTTGCATTCTGTGCAGTGTTCTTAAGTACTGGTGTCTACTGGATTGTGTTAAAGAATTCCGTGTGGGATTGTCCAGACAGGAGTAATTAAGGACACTGCACAATACGTAGATCTGTTTCGCCTTGGGTGACAATCAAGATTTAATTGAAAATAAGAAAAATTTGGATTAATTTATTTCAATTGACTAAACTGAAAAGCCCTTCCTACATAGTCGATGAGAACATGGAAGGGAGAGGGTAGGATAGCCTCAAAAACTTCGCATAACATTTTCAGGCCTTCGATACAGGCGAAGTTGTCGAAATGTTCACTCGTAAATGAAGTTCCACCAAAAAATCCCGAAAAAAAAATCTGGAAAAAGACAGAATAAGAGCTTATAAATAGAGAACACCTCATCTTACTCTGTCATTTCTGGATGATAGTATTTAAATTATTTTTTAAAAAAATTCACGCCGTAATTTGTCGAACTAGCACTAGGCGGTCTTACATCATGTAGTAGATCATTCTTTACTTCTAATTTTTTTATTAAAATGTGAGTTTTAAAAAATTAAAATCAATTATAAAATAAAAATAAAAATTTTTATTTTATTGTGCGCTAGATTGGCTGCGCCTACGACTTTCACTTGGCTAAAAATTTGTCTTTAACAGAAAATAATTGAGTAAGCACAATCTAATGATGTTAAAATAAATATGAATTTAAAAATGTAAACATAAAAATGGAAGAAGTAAAAAAAATGAAGAAAAATCCTATGGACTAGCACTTTAACGTTAGAAAGAGCACTCGTTACGATCAAAAAGTTATAAATGGCGACATTACTGACATCTACAGATGTCAATAGATATTATATCTATTTTATTTATTATACGATGTTATATTATATTTCATATTCTTATTATTATTATATTATTATATTTATTGTGATGTTATATTTATTTATATTATATTTGTTACATATTTATAGTATATTATACCATATTATATTATTATATTGTATTTTTATATTCCATTTGTGTATATCTATTTATTAAGGCATATTATATCATATTTTAATATTATTATTATTGCATATACATTATATGATATTCTATTATTATTGTTTATTTTATGATTATAGTTCCCCTATTAGAACGGGCCCGATCTTCGTATTTTTAGGCGATCAATCAATAGAACTAGTGAAGAGTTCCTGAGATCCTCGTCTACACGGCGGCAAATAATCCCTCATATCACATTTTTGGAATATTTTTTAAAGAAAAAAAGAGCGAAAATGTGAATTAAATTCTCTTAGTGGGCAGAGAGAGGAATTTTGATTCAACTAGTTAGGAGGAGGAGGAACAAACTTGTACGTGGAAATAATTTTACAGTGACTTTTTTTCAGCTTTTCAAGCTAATTTCTCAATTCAAAATCTCCATGGAAACCGTAATTCTTTATGGGGAAATTATTACAATTTCAAAGTGCTTGTTTTTATGAACTTTTTTTTTCTCTTTTTTCTCTTTTTTCTCTTTTTTCTGATCACTTATCATAATTATAGTCATTTCAATTGTTATTATATTAAGTATTATCAAATCGCTTAATTATTGAAGGAAATTATTTTACTATAATTTCCAAGTTCCAAGTTATTTTATTATATTATATATATATGTATTTATTTTAGTTATTTATATATTTATGTTCCATTAATTTATATTTCCATATTTATGTACTTATATTACTATTTTATTACAATATACATAATTATCATTATTACTGTATTATATTATTATATTATTAAATATTATTGTTTTTTTTTGTTTTCTATCCTGATATATTACATTTATGTACTAAATTTATTTATATTATATTTACTATATACTTCCATGTAATACTATATCATGTTATATTGTATTATATTTTTTATATTATATTTGTAAATTTATATTCATCTTTTATTTTGTTTTTATTATATTATATTAACCATATTATATATTATTTTATTAAAGTTTGTTATACAATTATATTTCTCCTATTAAGGCGGGTCCGGTCCTCGAATCGTTAGCGGCTTTATACGCTCTTCCAGAAAAACGTGATGGCACATAAATGAGGTTCGTTATCGTTTCGAGGACCGTCCTCAACCTTCAACCGTACTCTCTTATCTTTAATGGATTCGCTGAAAACAATTACGGAAAAGTGTTCCGTGGTTGTTTTGGATTGGAAACGACTGCGAGAGATAGCGATCTCTATGGATACTTCGTTAGCGGGCACATACGGTTAACGTCGGCCAACAACGAAGCTTTGTTTTAAGGAATGGGAAGCGGAGAGAAAAACCGCCGCCGCTTAACTGATCCGGGCATATGCTTATCCGCATGCAAATTTCACGAATTTCTCGAACGCGGTAAATTGTTCGTGAACCTTAACAAAGCCTTATAATTCAACGATATCACTTATTGAGCGGATGAAATATTCTCTGAATTTGTTTATCCTAAAAAAAAATTATTCTTTAATTATATAATTATTATTTCTATTACGATTAATTAGTTAATTACGAATTCACTTATCAGATGTAAAATATCTCCTAGATTTCTTTATTCTAGAAAAATTATTCTTTAATTATATTATTATTATTGTTATTATTTACTGATTCTATGACATATAATATTCTACAGTATGTAGATCTGTTACAGGTTTGAGTGGGGCTTCGTAAACACTTAATTACTGTCATTAATGTTTCATAGCCATTATTACTCCTTTATTTTTATTGTCATTAAAATTATTATTATTGCTATTATTATTATTATTATTATTATTATTATTATTATTATTATTATTATTATTATTATTATTATTATTATTATTATTATTATTATTATTATTATTATTATTATTATATTAAAAGATAACAAGTGAATTAACTTATTCCAAAGGCTCCTTTTTAATGAACTCCAGGTTAATCATCCGAACAAAAAGTGAATTATATAGCAATAATAATAATAATAATAATAATAATAATAATAATAATAATAATAATAATAATAATAATAATAATATTAATAATAGTAGTAGTAATAATAACGATAATAACAATAATTTACTCAGCACACAAGCGTACAAGCGCGTGCACGTATGTGCACGTACGTGGTAAGCACGTGCAGGTTCATCAGGTTCATCGGACCTCAAATGGAACGAACATTGGAACAGTCTGTTTTAAGATAGCAGATTATCGAAATAAACAAATAAACCAACGCAGACTATCGAAAAAAAAAACAAAGAAATTGCTGGTACCATCAATCGATTGTGATCAAAGGGATCATTTCGGGCAACAGTGGTTCAGCTAGAACACACAACGTTGCTAAATTTCAGGGATTTTTTTTTACCCGACATTCCTCCACTCACAGACGAGTCACAACGAAGAGATCTATGAAGTTTCGCGGGATTCCGTAAGCGGTAACGGTCGAGATGGGACCTTTGCTGGTGTCAGACAGCAAAGATCGGCTGGAGTCCCATCGAGTCGCATCAAGCGTGATTCCAATGAGTTTCAGGTCGTTTCGGCTCAACTGCACGATGTCATGGGTGTCTTCTACTATTTCTTGGATACAATTAGCTAAGACACGAATCGTAGAAAAAAACCTGAACATTCGAATAACTCGATCCACCCTCTCTTTATTCGAATAATCGACCATATAAACGAAGTTCTCCAGTCAGATTATCAACCAGCTTTCTTTCATTGTAACATGACAGTAATAATAATGATAATACATGCAATTGTCATAATAATAATAATAATAATAATAATAATAATAATGATAATAATAATAATAATAATAATAATAATAATAATAATAATAATAATAATAATAATAATAATAATAATAATAATAATAATAATAATAATAATAATAATAATAATAATAATAATAATAATAATAATAATAATAATAATAATAATAATAATAATAATAATAATAATAATAATAATAATAATAATAATAATAATAATAATAATAATAATAATCAGTAATAATAATAATAACAGTAATAATAATAATAATAATAATAATAATAATAATAATAATAATAATAATAATAATAATAATAATAATAACAGTAATAATAATAATAATAATAATAATAATAATAATAATAATAATGACAATAATAATAACAAGAATAAGAATAAGAATAATAATAACAACAATTACAATAATAATAATTATTATTATGGTGAGAAATATCGTGTAAAAAAGAGTAAATCATGTATTTCGCAGGCAATAAATTTTTTTTTTACCTGGAATATCAACTAGTTCGAAAATGGAATGAATCACCACTGAACTCGTGGGAGGGAAGGAGGAGGGAAATTTTAGCGCTGTGAACTAATTAAGAGAACCATGGCGTTTTCAGTTTCAAAGAAAATGAATAATGCTCTCCCCGGAGAATTGGCGCTCGTAGTTTTTAGCGCTAAATGAATTCGGAAGAGTTCTGAAGAGGATTGTACAGGCCAGGCCCTTTCTACCTTCCGTTGTGAAAATTCCCAACATCTGAAAAAATCAATCTGTGTATTCTTGCGACGTTGAAATTTCTCGTCAATTGGAAAAAAGTCCTTGGCAGAAGTTTTTGGCACTAACACTTCCTCCATAAAACAGCGCTATGTACAGTAATTTCCCTGAACTCCCTGAATAAAGCCTCGTTCACAGGGTAAAGAGACGGACTTATCTACTCAAGGGAATTTGTTCGGGATTAGCCGAAGTCCTACAACCTCCAAAGCCTTGAGGGTCTGGAGGTTTCTGGTCGCATTTATAAATAATTCCGCTTTTCGCCCAAACATCGCTCTGCCGAAAAAAGAAACTCACCGCCATAATAATTGTCTCTCAGCATTTTTTATCGCAATTTTTTCGGATTTTTTTCTCCCAGGTTTTTTTTTCTCCCAGAAATGTTTCCTTACCAGCAACCATCGCTGATGCTGAACGCACCGAAACGGCGAAAAGATGGATATAAGAAACTACACAGCGGCGGTCAGCATTGTAGATGAGAGCTAAAAAAATACTGGCCATTGAAAAATTCTTTACGAGTCCGTGAAGCTGCTAATGTGATTTCCTTTCGTGCGGGAATAAATTATTTTATTTCCTCAAGCGTGCTAACTATATAGCACTAAAATTTCCCTTCTTCTGTTTTTGGTTTTTCTCAAAAGTATTTTTTTTTTTGCTGTTGTTGATTTATTTTTCAATCTAATCAAATGATAATTTCTTTGATAGAAGTGGACATTAAACAAGTAGATGGGGACGTTTTCTTTACGTTTTAGAAAAGTTCATCTTTATATTTTTTTTGATAAAAAATGCCAGTAGTCAAAAAAGAAAGTGTAGAACAATGAGACCGGTTTGTATTTCTTCAAATATTCTGGTTTTTTTAGTTTGTGGTTATTTTTTCGGAATTTGAAAGAAGAAAAAAATTGAACAGAAAAGAGAACAGAAAAAAATTGAACAGGAAAGAAAAGAGAAAGAAAATTGAACAGAAAATAGAAGAGAGAAAGAGAAAGTTAAAGAACATGAAGGAACTGTCTTACAGTGGAATGTATTGGAATTAGACACCTAGCCATACAAGAATTTATTTCCCGACTTATAAAGAGAATCGCTGCAGGACCACGAGAGCAACAAAGGTTCCGTTCGCAGCAGAAATATGTAAAAAAAAATGTTGTTCGTCTTTTTGCGTAGGAAATTAGGTGGAAAAATTATAGATAGCCTAACTAAGCCAATTAGTTTTGTTTTGTGCTTAGCTGTAGTCATACGGTAAGTTTGTATTCCTTTCACGGTAGTGTTTATGTTTTTTAAGGGCAGGGAAAGAGAGGAAAAACTTTATGAGACATTCGAGAAATTTCCATGAATCACCTTAATCTTGTATTCTTCACGTAAAAACGCTCGCATAATTTACATAAACGATAAGTTCTTGGGGCAGAATGCTAAAAACACTAAAACACTTTGAAAAAATCACTAAAAATCGATGATTTAAGGAGAAGAAGACCTGGAAATGACGGATTTTGGTGTACTGTAAGACAAAAAGAGAATCTACCGCAGCATCTACGGAGGGCGTGTGAGAATTCATGTGAAAATGTAATTAAATAAATTCGTTTCATCTTCAATTTTCTTCTGCCGTGAAGAAAAAAAAAGTGATGAATTCTCTGAATTAACGCAATGCTTCATTTCTTCACGGTCAATCACTCAACTTGATCGGTGAGGAAAATTCGAGAGTTTCGCTTTTATTCTTTTTATTTTTTTTATTTACCATCACATCTACCACAATATCATCACAAAAATACCAGGTAAAATTGTTGAATATCGATCGGGAGCGGATTCGAGGGGACTCTCAGGTGTGGGGTGAGTGAGTTCGTGCACGTGTCTGGAACAGGCTCAGGGGCTTAGGGACAGGGGAGGGACCTCCATCTCCGGCGTCGGGTGATAAACAACGGGACCTCATCGCCCCGAGCGCAAACTCTCGGATTCGCCCTAAGAAATGAATTTAGGTAATTCCCCAGGAATATTCTTCAGGATAATTTTGTTTTGTTTCCTTAGAGCATTAGCAGAAAAAAAAATGAAAATGGAACAATTTTTTTGTTTCCTTCCGGCTGGCCAGTCGTGTGCTAATCAATGCATTTTCTACAGCGAAATGTGACTAATTAAACAAATAAATTTTTTTTAAAATCATTAATAGAATAATAAACTAAATTAAATATTATTTAATTAAAGTTTAAATAAATTTTAAAAAAATCAATAAAATAACAACAAAAATTAGTAATAAAATCAATTACTGATACAACAATAAATTTAAATTTAACTAATAACGAAATAACCAAATAAATCAATAATAAAATAATAACATTAATGATGGAATAAGCCAGTCATAAAATAAAAAAATTATAAATAAAATAATTAAATAAATTATTGTTATTAAAACAATAAAATAATGAAATTGTTTATAAAATAAAGCAATGATAAAATAGTGAATTAGAATCTAATTAATAATGAATTAATTAATTTAACTAATTGCTAAGTACCTAATGGGGTGAAAGCGTGCGAGTACCCTCAAAAGAACAATCTTGTTGTTTCATCGCACATGTGTAGGTGTTTTTAAGTAAATAAATAAACAAATAAATGAGGAGAATGAGTTCTCGCCTTCCCATTGAAAACAGCGTGGAGTCGGGATTGATTTTTATAGGAGATCAAACAGCTGCAACAATGAAATGTAGGATTTTTATTTAATTGATTGATGGAAACCATTCGTGGACGTTTCTAGCGGAATAGTATCAAATAATAATAAATTTAAATTAAATTAATAACGAAGCAACCAAATAAATTAATAATAAAATAATAAAATTAATAATGGAATAAGCCAGTCATAAAATCGTAAATTATAAATAGGGATGGGGATAGACTGAAGCTGGAGCTCATTGTATTCATATAGGATGCAGCTACAAAGGTAGAACTATCCAGAATAATTAAATTCCTCCTAAGAACAACCGTAGATCGCCAGGAACTTGTCGACTACGGTACTTACGCGGCCAATTTAACCGCACTATGATCGTTCCATCTCCAGCTGGATTATTGTTCACAGATCACCTCCTCGCAATTTCGGGAATGGGGTCGATTACAGTATCCTTGTGATGGGTCTTAAGTGCCTACTTACTCGACCATTACTAGTTAGCTGATTGGAATCGGCATCGTTGGCGTTTGTCCCACGATTGTCCCGAACCCGATCGGATTCGAGATCACGTGGTCCGTGGAACATTCGCGAACCACGGACAGCTTCGATGGGACTTAAACCATTCGTTTTTAATTTATCTGTAGGGATAATTTTCAGTTTTCTTATTTCTTTAATCTAATTTTTTTATATTCCCTTATTTAGAAGATAAAGTCTCGGGAACCAGCCGATGACCATGTCAGCGTTTTTATCCTCCCAGACAAGTCCGGTACCAATTTATTATTATCTTCATTATATATTATATTATACTTTTATTTTTTGTTCTATTTTTTCAAAATTACTATTATTTACTTATTTATTTCAATTTTCACCCCGTAGGAATGAAACGCTTCGTGTGCATTAGGCCAGTTTCGAACCATCGACGTGTCCACATCGTGTGTAACCTCTAACCGACTACGCTACACCCGCCCAAAACGTTAGGTTCCGGCGAGATTCGAACTCGCGTTACTGGATTCAAAGTCCAGGGTGTTAACCGCTACACTACGGAACCACCTCTATTCTTTCACAAATTCTGCAATTCTTTAACATTATGTGTTTACAAAGACATAAAGAAACAACAAACAAATCGCTTACAAACGTCGTACAATGAATCAGTAAAGCATTTTTGTGAAATTTTTCAATTGTAAAGATATTAAGAAGTAGGTTATTTCCAATTATTCAATTCCTAATCAATAAAAAGTTCAGTCATGTGAGTAGGAAATTTTTCACACCATATCTTTGAAATTAGTGATCTCAGGATGAACAATCACATTGATTGGCGATGAGCATTCACGTGTATTCGACGAATTGATTCAACATTTGATTCGATTCCATCATTTAGTTCTTTTTTCATTCTCTTTCTTTTTCTTTTCAAATCTTTTCAGCTAAAAACATGATTTTCTCTACAAAACCATGTTATGATGTTGAGAAAATATAAGACATAATAAATGCAAATTTTATTTCACTGGATTTTTTATATCCGTACTTGAATTTGCTGAGTAAATTAGTTTCGTGCCGTACAGAATGAAAGTGCATCTGATAGAATTTTTCTTAATTTATGACAATTTATGACACATATTTGAAATGATTGATCTGATTGATCCATGAACAATCAAATTGATTGAATTCCTCAAAGGTCCTGTGATCTCCATGCTTCGAGCTGTGTTCAATTTAGAAATTTCTCTGATCGATTCCATCCAAATCCACAAAAAGAACCGTCAGTGGACGTAGGGGTTCCTGATGATTTTACAACATTTGAAAACGTCATAGATCAAGCAGAAATATCCTTTAAGTTTGACCTCGTCGGAATCGGTTTAGTCGTCTGAATCGATTTCACCACAGAAATTCACTTTCATCGAGACCGGCGTGTTTTACGAATTTTGAGGCAGGTACGAGCATCCAAGTAGCATTAGATCTCGGTTATTTTCCTGAGAAAAGTGAAAAGAGATCAATGAAAAGGTGGGGGTAGAATCAGCATCATATTTAATGTGGAAATTTTTCGAGTCCGTCTTCTCAATCCCGGCTGGGGTCCCATGGCTGAAGAATCGTTGACCTCTTTTCTTGTTTTACGGAGAAAAATCCACCAAACTCTGGAAAGCGTTCCCCACCCATGGCTGCGTCAGAAAAGAATGGAAATTCTTGATGAATAGCCGTTCAGTTCGACGTTGTTGCCGACTCATTGTGAGACCTTTTCAGCAAAACTTCATCTGTTTGTGGTTATCGGTACGTTAACATAATATTTATAATATTGATATTTATAATCCCGTAATATTTGGGTTATTCACTGTCCTTGTTATCTTTTCATTTTTATTTTCTTTTATTTTCTTTTCCTATTTTTTATTTCTATTTTTATTGTCCTTTTTTATAGTAGTTATTTATGGTATTTGTACCATTTCTTGACTACTCCGAAATATTTCTTTCTTTTCCGTCGGGATTTCGATGTTCCTAGTAACCTAGAAATTAGAATGTCTATTCAAGCTACTGAACTGAAAATTATACTCAGTGAGTGAGGACGATTCGAGACCTAATTTTAATCTCTTAAGAATTTTTAATCTTAAGAATATCTTTTAATTTCGGATTTAGCTCCTAAAACGCTGTTTAGAGTTATTTCCAAACAGTTAATCCCGTAATATTTGAGTTTTTCACTGTCCTTGTTATCTTTTCATTTTTATTTTCTTTTTTATTTTTTTATTTTTTTATTTCTATTTTTATTGTCCTTTTTTATAGTAGTTATTTATGGTATTTCTACCATTTCTTGACTACTCCGGAATACTTCTTTCGTTTCTGTCGGGATTTCGATAGCGTTAGTAACCTAGAAATTAGAATGTCTATTCAAGCTACTGAACTGAAAATTATACTCAGTGAGTGAGGACGATTCGAGACCTAATTTTAATCTCTTAAGAATTTTTAACCTCTTAAGAATATCTTTTAATTTCGGATTTAGCTCCTAAAACGCTGTTTAGAGTTATTTCCAAACAGCTAATCCCGTAATATTTGAGTTTATCACTCTGCTTTTTGTCTTTTTATTTTTATTTTTTTAATTTTATTTTTATTATCCTTTTTTGTAGTGGAATCCGCTGAATGACTCTCTGATTGTGGAAAAATGCCATTCTGTTGTCCACGAGCATATAATTTGTTGATTCTGTCAACACCTACATAGGATTTATAGGCTGTACAATATTTCCAGCAACCAGCTTCCAGCGAAGCGATTACTAGCCTCGAAAACCCTGTAGATTAAATTTAAAGGTGAGCAAGAAGGAGTTGAACCAAAAAAAAATTACCCATTAAATCGAAAAACAAACATCAGGTGCAATTTTACGGCAACGATACGCTTATATGTATCAAATAATAGCTGTAGACAAAAAAAAACAATATTTAATGGTCCCTCAAAATTTGTTGACACTCCTAAAAACTGACAGCAAAGTGTTAAGCCGAAAAAAACAAAAACAACAACAAAAAATGTAATTTAACTCGTTGCTTCGTTAAAGATACTGTATCGGATTCGTTCCACAGTAAGCAGAGGCTCTTTTCACCATAGCCGACGATTTTTTCATTTTACGACCAAAAGCGTAGAGCTAAAATAGTGCAAAGTAGGCAGAATAACTCCTTATACCTACATGCGCAGAAGAAAATCCTAGCAATACCGTAATACAATCCGCTGTTGGAATGTGAACATCCACCGCCACTTTGTCGTTGATACTACGAACGTTGAACGTGGGGATTTTCGAGTTATAATCGACACCGTACTCTACCAGGGCGGATTTGATCTGTAACGTTTATTTACAACATTAATTAAGCTAATTAAGAAGGATTAAGAGGTAACGTAGCTAAATTCGACACGTGATCCTTGTATAACTTGTTATGCTCGGGAATATAGCGTAGATCGCTGATAAAAGTCACTGTTGCCAGATATCCCGAGGGACTCGGAGAGCAGGCCTCAATCAAAACAAAAAATAATAATTAAATAGACGAACTTGAAAAAAAATACTGGAAAAAATAATTTACAAATTGAATCGGAATAAGAACAAGAATTGTGTACTTGATTTTTTAGAAAAAAAAGTAAGATAAAATAAATAATAATAATAAAAATGAATAATAAATAGATAAAATTAAATCTACCAGGTTTTGTCGCGATACCGCTTACTGTTTCTACAGCAACTGTTCTTGTCAACGGTACTGACACTCGGATGATTTCTTTCCCTCCTCTCTCTCTCTCTCTTTCTCTCTTTTTCTTTTTCCAGTTTTCCCTCTTTCTTCTACGCCGCTGCAGAGCTCACTGTCTTCGACATTTGTCTGTGTTCATAGCAAGATAGTATTCCATAATTTTTGTTGTTTTTCACAAAAATATTTTCAACATTGTTTTTATATCATTTTGAAGATTTGGGGCGGGTGTGGCGCAGTCGGTTAGAGGTCCGTTGTAGCCATACGGTTAGGGGTTCGAAACCGCCCTAGCGCAACCAAGCCTTTCATCCCTTCGGGGTCGATAAATTGATACCAGACTTGCCTGGGAGGATAAAAACACTGACTTGGTCATCGGCTGGCCCCCGCAAGTCATTGTATGGGTCAACACGCGTTTCAAAACCTCAGCGATTACGAAGTCCAGTAAAACGCATTGGTGCATCCCGAGTGGATTGTGGCGCCAGTGAATTTATTTTATTTTTATTCATTTATCATTTTGAAGTTCCCTCTCTTAATTACCCTAGAAAAAAAACCAAAAAAACAAAAAAAAAACAAAAAAAAAGAAAAAAAAGTAACCTAGACTTTGTTAAGAATAAAATTGTTGTTATTATTATTATTCAAAAAAATACTTAGATGAAAAAATAGTAAATACAAAGGATAAAACCAATATTATTATTGTTTACCTACTTATTTATTTATCTCTTAAATGGCTATTCATGTGCTTATTTAAAATGGAGTATAAAAGGAACAAATAACCCAAATGAACACCAGCAAAAAAGAGTAGTAAAGAGTTCAGAAATATATACGTTTGTGAATACAAGCGAAGAAACCACTAATTACTTGTTTACTTAAGGAAATCGTTAACAGCCTTCCTAAACACCGAAAGCTTAGTCGAAATGGGTATTTCCCGGAAAAAAAATTGAATAGTCCGAGTCAGCTCTGTTAATGGGAAAAAAATTCCCCTCACTGAAGACCTACGAATAGTAAAGTTAATCTTAAATCTAGGACCACGTGTTATAGATTTTTTTTTTGGAATTTTTGGGATTTTTTTCTTAGAATTTTAGAATTCTTCTTCATGTGTTGTCGATTTTTTGAAAGAGAAGAAATTAGAGATTTTCATATTAGTGTGACCGTAGAGGATTTTATGAACCATGACAAGATCATTTCCTCTTCTTTCTGGGGAAAGAGATTCTAAATCAAAGAGTCTATTTCTGGATAATGCACTGGTTATTGTTTACGAAAAGTGGTTGCATCACCGAAGACCTATGGATAATAAAGCTAACTTAAATCTAGAATCATGTGATATCGATTTTTTTCAAATTTTTCTAGAGCTTCTTTCAGAACTTTCAGGATTTTTCTTGACGTGTCGTCCTGATTTTTCGACCAGTTCCACAGAATCTGATAATCAGTTGAGTTTTCTGGCAAAGTTATTTTGAACTCTATCGACTTTGTCTCTGGCTCCTAGGTTGCAGAGATCAAAACTGATGGTACCATACTCATATTATACTATTATAGACGATATTACCGATTATTATTCAATTACGGGTGCCGTGGGTCCCATCTCGCCGTACGTGAACATACGCGCACCTATGACAGGCTGAGCCCGTTGTTATTATAGAGCATGATTATTATCAGTATTCTAAGGATTCTTTACATAGAATTAGTATATTTATATAAAATTACATAAGTAATTACTATCGAATCATTAAGAATTACTCTTATTGTTATGAGTTATTTATTATGATTAAAATGAAATAGGAATGTTGTAGAGAGCCACTTACCAGCCCTATTTTCGCAGCGGTTAGGAACAAAATGTTCCCTAACATTTGTGCACGAAAAATGTCAAACATCACATGAAAATGTGGACGTTTTTCCCAGTTCACTTTCATTTTATACGCACCATTATCGATTATTTCGTTAAATATGCAAATATAATGTAATGTGCACCCCTTTTAAAAAAAGTACCGTAAGAATTGTACTTTTTCGATGATGGCTGGTTGGTTCTCGTTTAATAAACGAGCCACAAATCGTTCAACTCTGTTTTCACAGCACATGCTATTTTCGTACGCAACGCCTGCAAACATCCACAAAGTTATTGGTAGTCTCGACTCATGTTCCGGGGGAAAAAAGAAGAAAAACGTCTCTTTTTTTCTTTTGCACTTACGGTCAACAAATGCTTGCATCAATGAATGTTTAGCGTACCTCACCTGAATTCTTTTAAGAAAATATCGCCAGCAGCAGCGTTTATACTTTTAGGTGAAGGGATTCTCTTTAGAGCAAAAATCAGCTCCGAAATCAAGGAAAACGAATGAATTGGGATATAAAAAATGCAAAATATCACTTAGAATCTTTTCAAACATTATCAACATTGTTAGCATTAGCAGCAGCAGCGTTTATACTTTTAGGTGAAGAGATTTTGTTTAGAGCAAAAATTTAGAAAAAAAACGAAAAAGAATGAAATGAAAAGTGAAGAAAAATCAAAAATGAAGAAGAGTTTATCGATGAAAGTTACGTTTACAAGTAAGTAGTATTCTTTTCTTCTTTCCTTCGTTTTTCTTTCTTTCTTTCTTTCTTTCTTTCTCTCTTTCTTTACTCTGATTCTGGGGGGATTCAACAAAAAAGTGCAAGGTTCACCATCAAAAATTCCCAAAGAGTATAAAAATAAATTTAAATAAAGGGCAGTAAAGCTGTGATAAAAGTGAGATTAATTAAATAGTTTAATTACCTTTAATAAATAATTTTAGTCTCTTTTAATTGAAATAATTGAAATAACGCAAATTTTCAAGCGGATCATAAAAAAATTTCTGGGGGATTTTTTGCATGATTTTCGATTTTCGTCCCATTTTAGGGGATGCCCGGGGAAAAAAAGAGAAATGATGGTCCCGCACGATCTCACTGTCCACTAATAATATCGTCCAAAATTCTTCGGACCATCAGCTGATGCTGATGCTAAAGTTCATGCTCTCGGCCTCGTCATCGCTCGGCGGAGTTGATACTGGGCTGGGGTGGGCGGGACTCGGCAAGGTTGACTGACAGTCAGCATGCCGAACCTCTTCCTGATACTCGGTACTCTGCAACTGTCTGCTAGTGCACAACAAGAATCGTTGCCACAGGTGAATTTTTTCCAGTTTTTATAATTTTTACCCACAAACCCAAAAACCCCGTTCTCTCTGAGGACAAGGGATTTTTTGAGTCGCAGAAAAAAAAAACTCCCGAATTTTTCTTACAAAGAATGCGTAGAATTCAGTCCTTTGTCAAGGGGGAATTCTGCACGAAACCAGTGTGATTCACTGTTTATATAGCACTTCTGATGCGACTGTACATCGCAGTAAAAATTCCCCACTTGAAGTTGGGAAGCGAACAAGTAGATCTCCACTTGTCCCTCAATTAAAAATTTCATCAAAAACATCCGTTTAATTTCTGGTGTGATCGAAGTTCAATAATCAAACAAAATGAGATCGCGGGCGTGAGCCCACGTCCCGTAAGTAAGCCGTCCGTCGCTTGTCAAACAAAACCACTAACGAGCAGATGATGCACTTTTCTCCGATAATTTCTGGAACCGACGCACGATTCGTGTTTTACTTCCTAGTAGGAACAGGCCTCCAGAAAAAAACACCTGTTTCCTACGGAAAAAGATTTTTTTTCTCGGAAACGCGGCGAAATTTCCAGCGTATTCCAGAGAATTTTCCAGACCTAATGAGCCCATAACCGTATAATATGAGACCCCAGATTACTACAGATTTCCAGAAGAGTTTTGTTCGGTGTAATTCCCACGATTAACGCATCAAAATAAAGAGAACTGGTTGTAAATTCTGTTTTTTTCCCGTTTTACAACGGCTTATCGACAATTTTTTTTGCATGAGTCGTGGTCATGGTTTGGTCTCGTCTGATACTCATTTTAAACTAATTATTTTGATTTTTTTCCAAATTATTTTTAGTTCAATTTAAAAAAAAGAAAAAAATGAACTGCGCGGCGTTGATTGATCCCTGAGGAGATGCGCCAGCGGCCGTTCGACTTCAACTCTGAATTGTTTGCGGTTTATTGTTCGCGAACGCATGTGCGGTCTATACAATGACTTGCGGGGGCGAACCGATGCGCCAAGACAGTGTTTTTAACCTTCCCGCGAACTTTGGGATCAATTTATCGAAAAAAAATTCGGAATGAAGATCTATTAGTTAGAATTATTAGTCGATTTAGTTGGCACTGATACAGTTTCGAACCATCGACCGTTCAGTCACCGTGGAACCTCTTACCAACTGCGCTACACCCGCTCCTAAATTCCATAGTTAATCCTTCAAGAAATTACCTTTTCCACCAAATGTCATTAATAAATAATGGTAGTGAATAAAAAAAGAAAATGACAAAAGGCAAATTTTACGAGGCCATATGTACGTGTGTTTTTCTTTACACGAATATTTGGAAAAGGCTGAAGCATTTTTCCAGTAAAAAAAAAACCATTCAGGCAATGAAGAGTCTTTTTTGCAATCTTCCGTGCTTTTCCATACGTGAAATAGATTGTGCTGGAAGATTTTCTATTTCTCTTTCATTCATTCTCAGACTTTTTTCATTGGAATTTTTCTTTTTCTTTTTTTCCATTGGTAGTTTTTGTATAACCAGTAAGAAGAAAATTTCATTTTTTCAATGTGTTTGCTTTGCAATTTGCAAATAGGATCATCTTCGCCAACCACCGTTTCATCGAAAATTCTACGCTCATTTCAGTTCATGTGGATCATCAAAAAAAAAATGTAGGGAGGATTAGCAGAGCAAATCGCGTCACGTAGCCGTCCGATTATGAAAATGTCCGCATAACAATTACCTATTGATTTTTTTTTCGACGTTATCGCTCGGGAGACCTACAACATACATATTCAGGAAGTCGTACCGAGCGGATTATAATTCTCGATGAACTATGATGTACTACAAATTCACATATACTCATTTTTAATTCAATCGATGTTGAACTTAGCTAACGCGACGCGACAAATATGTACATACGCACGATGTTGCGTCATACTCATCGAAAACTGCGCTATCGATCGGCGCTGCGTCACACAGGCAGAGTAGCGGTGCCTGTCCTCGCTTCGCTGCGAACGCGTCACGTTAGCTTATAAATCGAAAAGTAAAAAGTTATGAATCTTTAACTTTTCCATTCTGCCTTTAGTTATTTCAATTGTTTATCTTAGAATAAGTAAACATAAGTAATTTTGAAATTATCCATTCTCGATTTAAAAAATAAGAAAATAAATGCTAAGCTTTTTCTTCGTTCTATTCTTGGTATGTCACTGATGCGTAAATAATGTAAAAAAAAATTATCCCCTATAGATCTTCTCTTTCTAATAAATAAATAATAAGTAGATATATATATAGTAATAGATTAATAATGAATTAATTAATAATGGATAATAAACTTGATTTGAATAAGTAAGCTGTCAGCGTGAATCATCTCGAAAGATGTTTTTTTTAGTGCACTTTAGCACTTTTCGTTCCGCTAACTTGCAAAACTGATAATAAGTCCAGGATACACAATTCTCCATTAATAGAAACTGATTTTAATGTACATAGCTGTACGATACGCTTGTTTTATTGATGGCGATGATATTTATTATAAGTACCGTGAAAACACAGCTGGAACAATATTTGTGTTGGTAAACAACTACAGCCTTCAAAATGGTTATGGACTACCTAGGAGATAATTATCTAACCAAGGGAACAATTAATTAATTAATTAATTGGCGAGCAGTACCCATGAAACGGTACTGATATGTCAAGAGATAAACCTCGAAAGAAACCCTCTAGGTTCTTTTAAAAAAATAGCATCCGTATCCGACATTCCTCCAGCGTCAATCCAGGATTTTAACAGCGTCACTTTTGCCACCGCAAATTCCTCAAAAATGGTGAAATTGTTCATAAATAGCTGCGAAATTGGGAGAAAAAAGAAATTGGCGAATCAGATGTTTCAATTTTGAGTCATAGAATTCAGTCAGTAATTGTATTAAATTACATTTATTGATTTATTTTTATTGTCAACACACTTTTATTTACTCTACATACATGTCGCGATTCTCTAGCTTCATCAATGCTTTCCAAATATTTATTCCCAATACTTGGACCTTCTCAAATCCTACTTATCGATTTTTCGGCTTGACATGCATGAATTTGAATGATTTATTAATATCTATCTATCTACTATCTTATAATATTAATTATTTTAATTCAATTTTTTCCGCATATGTTTTCTTTAACCATAGTACATATGTTTCGTCTAAATTCTTTTTAGACGTTTTTTTTTTTTACTTTTGCGTTTACTGAATTTTCTCTGTCCTTCCCAAGAGAAACTCTTGCATCCGAACCTACATATAGTTGTTTTTTTTCACAGAAAAAAATCTTCTTTTACTTTTTCATTCTGTCCTTGGTTATTTTATTTGTTTATTTTAGAATAAGTAAACATACATGATTCTAGAATGAATCATTTGCGCTTTAAAGAAAAATAAGAGAACAAATACTAAGCTATGCGTTTCTTCATTCGATTCTTGTTTTGTCACTGCAGCGTAAATAATCTTTAAGAAAAAATGATCTCCTCTAGATCAAATGTCCTTCCAATTTTTCATGGACAACCAAAACTGCGGCAAGAGCGTGTACGTTGCGGTAAGCTTGCGATCAGCGTTCTACGCAAATACAAAGAACGCTATTAATAGCGGATTAATCGGGGACTACCTCTATTATTTGTTTACTGACACGATTTCGAAATTTCCAATGGGTTTTTTTGGTTTTTTTTTTCCAAAAAGGTTTGAGTTGAATTAAATTGATTAAATTTTAGTATTCAAGAACTAAAAAAAAAGGATTTGACGAATTTAATCAACAACATGAGAAGAGGATGCAAACGTACATATACTATGCGATTGGGTCACTTTTTCACTCTGCCAAGTAAGCGTCAAGGACTCATCTAAATATTAATTTATTTACTTATTTATTTGTTTACATACACCGATGGTGCACGAAAAAAAGCATATGTGCTCGATAAGTTCACAAACCCACGATTACATCGGTGCTTCGGGGGATTATAGGAGTTATAAAGTAGTAATCTGGACCACATCGACAGTAAAAGTAATAAGAACAAATAAATAAATAAAAATTAGTTAATAAAAAAAAGAAGGAATAATTCTTAAAAAGTGGAATCTGAGCACTATGAAACGTCGAGAACTGCAAATTGAAACCATTACCACATTGATACTAAAAAATAAAAACAAATAAATATAGGCAAAAGAATAAAGATAAGAGAAATAAAGAAAAAAGTGAAAAATAAGCGCTATAGAACGTAGAAAACCGTGCAAATTGAAACCATTATCACTTTTTGGTACGAAAATACACTCTGCTTTCAAAATCCCTACTAACTTATTATTTACGTGATTACTTTCAAAATCCTTACTAACTACGATGAAGGATCTGACTGAGGTAGCAGATTCAAGGATCATACGAGGATATTGGAGGATTTTAAGTTCCACAACAACTACATATAGCAACCAACGGTTTTCCCTTTCCTGTAGTCCGTAAAGTGTACAAAAATTTCTCGAAACACAAAAAAAAAAACAACAGCGTTTCTTGCAGTGTCAATGTATTCCTCCACGCACTGGGACACACGAATGTCAACAATACGATTCACGATATCAAGCTGCAACGCTTGAGGAGGCAATGGCATCATTCCCTGATCTGTCCCTGAATCAGGATGATACGGGACATCTCACCACATTGCAAGTACGCCTATGTCTATCTGAGGAGAATTATCTAGGCACAGTTTCCTTTAAAATAAGCATATTTTTCTGATTCAGAGTGAAGCCACCTGCCAAACACAGGAATGCCTGGATTGTCAGAAGGATCTACGGAAGAAACTGGAAAGGGTACGTAGTGAACTCCGTTGGATGCGTGCGCTTGAGAACCAAAAATGATCCAAAGGATCCTAACTGCTGGATTTACTGTCCTTGAAACGATTGTAGGTAAAGCTCATTTCTCAGAAGATGATTGTTTTATTCATCTCGTCCACAGTAGGGTCAAAGGGACGGAGAAGCACGGTGTATTTGCGTAAGCGACCGTTCTCGAAGCAGCGCGGTGGAGATAGAGGTTGAAATCGCGGTGGGACCGTCGGAAACTGCAGCAACCAATGGTGCTCACAAGGGTCTCCCACGATCTTAAAGGCCGCCCTACGAATCTGAGGTGGTACGGATTTTAGGTGGAGTATTCGTATACGGGATCGTAGGTTAAGGAGAGGTGGAGATTCCGTCCATTTCTTCTTAATTGCCGTAAAAAACGGCCCGCAAGATACGGCTTCGAGCGTTCCGGCGCGCTATTTTCTACAAGGAGTTCAATTGGAGCGCGCCAGTAGTGTGCACGCGCCACATCTTCCGGGCCGTTTTTTTACGGCAATTAGGAAGAAATGGACGGAATCACCCACCTCTCCATAATCTACGATCCCGTATACGAATACTCCACCTGAAACCCGTACCATCTCAGATTTGTGTGGTGATGCTTTTAACCGCTACGCTTCAACGCACCGCTTTGAGCGCAGCTGCTTACGCAACGGCACCGGACTTCATCTCCTTGTGACCTCATTATTACCCACCATCTTCTTAAGAACATGTAGATATGAACAAAATAAGACGCATCATTAAATTTATTTGAATTCGAGACCTACGAATATTTGTGGAGCTTGTGTTGCATAATTAGTTATATAATAGTTGCATAATTGATCAACGGGCAGTCTTATAAATTGGAGCAAAGGAGTTGTGTGTGGATTGAAAATCTCCAGACGCACGATGCGCTTCAGTTCATCTCCTATGTTTTATCATCTGTACCCCGCTTTTCTTCAAACGCCAATAATATTTCCATAAGTCTCGAGCTATAGTTGTCCTTTTGCGACGAACACTGAGTGCATCGAATTCTCCATGTGGCGCTTCCTGAAGCGCCCGACCGCCGAAATCACCACTATCGCGTAGAACCCAATCGCTCACCACGACTGTCATCGTCCAAATGCATCATGTGTCCAGTTCACCTTATCGTACTTTTGTCGGTCTATGGAGTAGCGTTCCTGATCTCAGGTCGTTCACGTACGTCTCTGATGACGTTGCGTTTATTTCCCGACCATAATATACGAAGTTAGTGCATTCGGATATCTCTTCGGACGTTGATGGCTTCCTTTTAGAAATGTGAAAATTTGGTCATGAAGTTGCTACACCATTCTCGAAGTAATTTCGTGATTTGAGCAAACACGTCTTGGCTGTCCGGATCTTTCATGACCGCTTTCTTTTAAACTGAAACAAAGATTTTTCTTTGACGCGTATCACCAATCTGAAGTTGTACGGAACCCATAGTAAAAGCGTAGAGTTCGGGTAGTAAATTGCTGAGCGTGGAAGACGCCGTTTTCTTACGACGGTTTCAGTTGCAACGCTCCACACTTATGCACACGTCCACGAGCGAGTGGTCAAGGATTAATGAGTGCTCCTTGTCAGTCTATTCAAGTAAAACCAATGAATGGGTCACTGAGGAGCCGAAACGTGTACATAGAGCCGTGTTCTGACGTACCTCGCAAGAACTGAAGCGGTTTCCCCAACGTTTTTTTTACGACGATCAGGGAAAGATGAGAGGTACGCTAGGGGTCCCTCAGCACGTCGAAATCGTGATACGCTGCCTCTAAATCCAGAAAAACGCCATCTTATACTGTTGCAATACTTCTATGACTTTTGAGGCGGTACGTATGTGGTCAATCGTGCTGAACCCTGTTCGTAACCCTACTTGCTCGTATCGGCTGTCTTGTCTTGGTTATGGTATTGCTGGTAATTTATTCGGGGTTTTGTATTTGATCCCATCGAAAACGAGTGCCGTGAGTGTTTCCCCATGGTGGCATGTCGCACTTCAGAAGAGAGGACATCTAGGATGACATATCCATCTTCCCTTAGGTGATGAGGTGACAGGATATCGCTGTCGAATAGATCAAAGTAGGCGTTGTTGATGAGCTTCTCCATCCTTCTCGTGCAGTCATTTCTTTTCCTTACGATCCCGGAGGTTGTCGAGTGTCTAATCGAGAATTTCCAGGAAGAGACGCTTCTTGGTACCAAAATCATCTATTTTCGTCGCACAGTCGTGCAGATGTTCTATGAACCGATCATATTCATGGTCGACCTTGTCCAGTGCACTATCAAGACTCGATTGGAAACAAAAAACGCCTAGTCTACCGTACTCCTGGTACTCCGTCCTGTAAACTTTGCGGTCTTCTCTCCTTATCCCGTGAAGGTAAATCTCCCTCGCAGAAGGCATTGGTTGGGTCCCAACTTCGGTACACTGGGAATTCGCACTTTCACCGTAGAAAGGAGCTTTTTTAAAAGATGCGACCTTTTACGTCCTACACTCCTCATCACAATGAACATAGAGAGCCTCTCCGTTGCTCGTTCCTCTGTAGGGCGTGGGTCCACCTGTGAAGTTTCTCAGGCCTTCTTTGAGGCTACAGAGAGGATAATACACTGAACAATGTTATTGTTCGCGTTGAAATCACCAGCATTGACCTTGTAGAGGATATGGTCTTCTCTGTAAAACACCTTCGGATGCATCTAGAAAGCTTCGAGTTCTTCGTAGGTCGATGTAGGAGCAACCATTTGTCCATATTGGTGCTGTCCTTCCTATAAAGTCAAAAGAAGCTCTTTCCCATTGTTTCGCTATTATTTTCGTCCTCAGCCTAGATGTCTCTGGTTCACTATGTTCCCATATTTTCCAGAGTGAACCTATAGCCCTTTTAACGCTGCGCAACCACACACTTTGACCGCTTGAACAAAATGTCAACTGTAAGCTTGTATTTTAGGTAGGATTGATGGCTGCAACCATAGACAGTGTCATCCAAGCGCAAAATACAACCAGTACATGCAAAAAGTATAGATTTGCTAGGAAGGATGAGGGAGTGTACGAGAAAAATTTGGGTAAGAATTACGGCTGCATATAAATAACTTGGTTCCAAATGAGCCATTTTTATTTAGACCACGATAACGATGATGACGATGATAGTGACGATAGTAGTTCGGATGAAGACGAGAAGAAGAAGAAGAAAAAATGGGAAGAAGCAAGAATGAACATGAAACAAGCGAATCCAAAAATCTTCTTCTCACGATATTCACATCGTCACAAGAGGCAAATGCCGGAATCAACTATCGATCCTACCACCGGGCAGACAATAGTTGGTTAGTGCAGGGGGAAGTAGTTGGAAAACCCATGGAAGGGACTGGCTGGACAAAATCGTGTCCATTTCCACCTTGACGATGTTTTAAAAAGACCTGTGCGATCAGTTTCTTTTTTTTCCATGGAAAAAAAAGCAGTAAAACGCATGCAAAACATCATTCCAGCAGAGTTTCTATGCAAAATCAAAATGTGGAAAATAACAGCGTTTTCCATTCCTTTGGTTGACGTTCTGTAATCAATCCACTAAAAAAATGTACGGACACCTTGTCCTGTCTTATACCTTTCACCGGTGGAAAAACCGAAGCGTTAGCGTTCCATGAAAACAACTGTGGAATTTTCTTTTGAATTTTCAACAATTAATTCTTAACCTCATCTAACAGTTTCGTTACATCGCGTATTCGAGTTTTGTGAGACTGGAGACTTCTGAGATTGTGTTGTGCATCTCTCCACGTCCTTACTCTCAAACTTCTTCAGGAGAACGATTCGTTCTATCTTGTTCTTCCAAAGGAGTCACTACAGACACCAGTGGTACGGTATCGCTTTGCTCTTCTTGTTGGATATGGAGGCGCTTGCCTAGTAACTACTCTCCGCAGTACATAAACGAACTTGTCTGTGACGCTACCGACAGCAACTGCTTAAGCGGTAAGTCACACATCAAAAAAACAACGAGATCTTCAACATTAAAGGCATCACCCCACGAATCTGAGGTGGTGCAGATTTCAGGTGGAGTATTCTTACAAGGGATAGTAGATTATGGAGAGCAGGATGATTCCGTCCATTTCTTCCTAATTGCCGTAAAAAACGGCACGGAAGATGCGGCGCCGCGCAAGGCTGGCGCGCTCCAGTCGAACTCCTTGTAGAAAAAAGTGCGCCAGAACGCCCGAAGACGTATCCTCCGTGCCGTTTTTTACGGTAATTAGGAAGAAAAGGACGGAATCACTCTCCTCCCCATAATCTACTATGCCGTATACGAAAACTCTACCGGAAATCCGTATCACCTTAGATTCGTGGAGTGATGCCTTTAAAGTCAACGTGCCACAAAATTGCCGTGGTACGGAAACTTCATGGAAAATGCGGACTTCAAGTTGTAGATTACGGAGACAAGCGTGGGTTCGCTCAGTTGTCCCTAGTCGTCCTAAACGATGGCGTGTGAACCGCTTCAGTTTCTACGAGAAACTCTAGAACACTCGTGAAAACATGAATACGACGTGGTTCTCTCTAGAGGGCTGTGCGCAACCCATGCAAGCATCGGTGGTTCAGTGGTAGAATGCTCGCCTGCCACGCGGGCGGCCCGGGTTCGATTCCCGGCCGATGCAACGTTTTTATCCGCTCATTTCTGATGTTGTGCTCACATATGGTCCCATCTGTACCCATAATTTGTGAATATGATGTGATGTCGTGACGCGGCACGTTGCAACTAATTCCGTATTAAAGGCATCACCTCACGAATCTGGGGTGGGGCGGGTTTCAGATGTGGTCTGTCCATACGTGGTCGTATATTATGGAGAGGAGGGTGATTCCGTCCTCTTCTTCTTAATTGTCGTAAAAAAAAAACGGCCCGCAAGATGCGACGCGTGCACAAGGCTGGCGCGCCCCAACCGAACTTGTTACGGGAAATAGCCCCCCGGAACGCTCGAAGCCGCATCTTCCGGGCCGTTTTTTTTTTAAGTGGTAATTACGAAGAAGTGCACGGAACCAGTCTCCTCCCCATAATCTACGACCCCGTATAACTAACCCCGTAGGCATAACCCATCTGAGACCCTCACCACCCCTGCATCACGCTCGTTTCTGTAATCTACTATCCGAACCCTACGTTTTCACTGGGGTTTTGGTACCAGATCAATTTCATGACACGCTGCCTTCAAGCGTTAATTTAGGATACGCCACATGTGGAATTGGACACCGAACGATTGAGGTAGTCCGCAACGACAGCGGTACACTGACTACCGTAGCGCTTAGCGCCGGATCGTACTGCGAATGTCGTGTAGCGGTATGTCGACTACTTTTCCTTAACTCGGATAATTCCATACAACGAAAATATGATAAAGTTTCGCTTACAGGTCAACTCCGCCATTCAATCTCTCGTCACGGGTGCAGGACTGCAAGCTACGCTGCCAGCACTCAATTCTACTCCCGTTGGCAAATGACCTCTTCGGCACAACGTTGAATTTTAAACAATGTATTACTCTTTATTCAGTTGGTGCAATTCCAAATGTGTACATTTGTTCTCTTTAATCAAAATCTTGCCTTATCAACAATCAACAACAGCAACCATAAAAAATCATTTGAACATGCAAACAAGCGAATTCAAAAAGAGAAGAAAATGTGGAGCATACTACGTTTTCTTTCTTGCTTTTAACAGATCAATGTCCATATTTGACTCCTGTTCAGACATAGACTGCTTTGGATTGAGTTCCATGATTTCGCCTTCCAGATCGTCAAGATCTTCCAGCAAATCAGCAACTTCGTCAACTTCACGCTGAATCGTTTTATTCGTTACCTCGTTGACATTCCACAAACAAAACGAAAGATAAATAATTTTTTATGTGTGCGATAAAGAACTGATAATGAAACAAATGCTTGAAGAGACTTAACAAAAACGGCACCTTTCTATTGCTGATCATTTTCTTCATTTCCAAAGAAGAAGGGCCTGATTGTGTTGTTGTATCCATACTGACATTATCCACGCCATCAACTATCGATGCTACTTGATTTGCTAGAGCTTCTTCCTCGGTGCGTTCGTCGAACTCTGACCCATTGTTCCTTGTCAATGGATTCTCCTGAACAAACTTAACGAAATAGAAAGAACAAATGAGGTGTAGATAGAAGAGGACTCGCGTTATGCATCACGCTGGGCTGCTCCGACTCCAAAAATTCTTGTGCAAGCTCAACAGCAGGTGCGACGAGCTCATTCGGCTGAAATTAGTCATTACCACAAATAACACAGAGAAATGTTCATGTACATTGCCAAGCTGAAAATTCTATTCCTATTCCTAAAACCTATGCGATATTTGGAATCTATTAAAAAGCAATAGTGGTAGCGCCTCTCCCAGCGGATGGTTCACAGGCGGTCAGTCGTGAGGCTACTCATCGAAAGATCCATAGCGGACAAGTGAACTAAGCACACACAACAACAGCGAACTCATTCCTGCCGTGAGATGAAGGTGGATTTATAGGATGGACAACTCTCTTTACTGTGCCAGGTTTGATTGATTGATGTATACTACTCACCGCTCCAGCCAAAAATCAGGTGTCTGGGATGTGAAGAGGGTGGAGAGCTGATTGATTAGAGTCCTCTCCAAAAAAGTAGCCCCATCTATTCATTCCAGAATGATGCAACATTCTCTCCTACCCAGAAACCGTAGAATTAGAGGTTTGCAAGGCCCCACGAGTCTTAAGACCAATAGTTAAACACAATGAAAACAGAGCTCCTTTTGACTTTGGAGGAGTATTTAAAGGAATAGCACCAGTATGGACAAGGTTGCTCCAACATAGAACTACGAAGAACTCAAACCTTTCAGGTCGACCCGAATAAGTTCTACAGAGAAAGCCATATCCTCTACAAGGCCAATGCTGGTGATTTCAATGCGAACAATGACTTTGTTCAGTGTATTATCCTCTCTGTAGCCTCGAAGAACGCCTGAGGAACTTCACAGGTGGACCCGCGCCAGGCACGAGCAACGGAGAGGCTCTCTTTGTTCATTGTGATGACCGAGTGTCGCCCGTAAAAGGTCGCATCTCTCAAAAAAAAAGCTCCTTTCTACGGTGAAAGTGCGAGTTCCCGGTGTACCGAAGTTGGGACCCAACCACTGCCTTCTGCGAGGGAGATTTACCTTCACGGGATAAGGAGAGAAGAACGCAAAGATCACGAACGGAGAAGGATCAGAACTACTGTTGACTAGGTGTTTTTCGTTTCCAATCGAGTCTTGAGGGGATACAAGGTCATTGCAGCTGATTTCAACGCGAACAATGACTTTGTTCTTTGCTCTAAGTTCATCATGATGACAAGGACCGCCCATGAAAAGTCGCATTTCTGAAAGAGCTTTCTACGCTGAAATTGCAAGTTGCCGATGGAGAGTGCCGCAAAGAAACTTACATCGTCACCTTTAATTAAAGATCTCGGTATTGTGCCGAGGTTCTACACCGGATCCAACCATCGCCACCTTCAAGGAAGACTTTCCTTCACACGGAAAGTGGAAAGTTCAGAAGACAAAGTCTCAGGAATAGAATTAACTAGGGACTTTCCGGTTAGGCAGTTTTTGAGAGGAAACCGCGCAGGAAAATGTGGTATGGTCGATTCGTAGAGCATCTTCACGACTCTACGAGGAAAGTGGAGAGTTTTAATAAAACCAAGAGGCACTTGTCTCCAAAAACCCCAAAGCTCGTAATTCAGCGGAGAGAAGCACGCACTCGAGAGTTTTTGGAGACAAGCATTTCGTTATCATAGACTTAAAAGACCTTGACTAAGTTAAATACCGTCATTGAAACCATTGAAAACCAAGATGTGTTTACTTAATTCATAAAAGTACATCGAGAGTGGTACAGTAACTTCATGGCCGAAATCCGGTAGTTCTAGAAGAAAATCTTGAGCATCAAGAGATCAAAAAAGGCCCAAGGGGGGGAAACCACTCCCCTCCTCCTTTTTCCCCCCCCCCTCCCACAACAAAAAAAAAAAAAAAAAAAAAAAAAAAAAAAAAAAAAAAAAAAATCACCAGTCTGTCGGAAGGAATGCTGGCTGAACTCGGAAGATGGTCTTCATGAAATGGATTTGATGACGCTTGAGTCTCTGATGTCCCATAAACGCTCAACGTAACGAGGGTAAGGAAATAAACACGATCAACGACCTGACCTCCGACCACTGCTACGTGGTTACTTTAACACCACCGCTCTTCCTGCTTTGCTTGAGGAATCGCAAGCAGAAGTAAGATAAGGTCAGCGTAATTAAGGGTTCCATCAAAAGTTTGAGGTTAAGCATATCCTATTTCATCAAAGAAAGAATCGAAACTCTATCCTAAGTCAGTGGTTGAACATCAAAGCCGCGGTATATACCAGCAAAAGTAAGATAAGCTCTGAGTGAGTGGTAGTGAGAAGAAAGCCGGACAAGTTATGCGTTTCGACGACATCCGTTGAACTAGAACAGTGAGTGGCTGTTTCAACGCGACATTAAAGCAGCATAGGAAGACCGCCGACCTACTAGTCAAAGTTCTTCACGAAGACCATCTGAGAGAATTTTGGCGGTCATGATGACCTCTTATAAAAAGAAGCCACTGAGTTGTTCTTCCAGAAGATAGGGACGAATGTAAATATGAAATAGCGCCTTTTTTAAGCAAGGTAGACGAAAAACGGGAGTACAGATAGTACAGAAGAAACATTAGATGCAGCAGATCAGATCATTCTACCCATCCTCAAAGTTACGGAAGATTTTCAAAAACTCATAAAATTGTTCCAGAAAACTCGTTCGGGATAACGTTATTCTCATGTGGTCACGAAAGCGACTTAACGTCTTGTGGCTTCATTATCTTAAGACTTAAATTAAGCGAAAAAATGACATACGTGTGCCTCCTTGGTAGTCAACAACTGCGCATCCAGAGTTAGTTCAAATCCAGCTGGTTTTTGATATTTACTGCGTTTTGCTGCGTCGTCTTTTATAACAGTAGAGACCAGTTCGGACAAATCGACTACCCTCTGCATAGCGCGCATCACACAAGATTCAATCTGAACAGCTTCAAATTCGCACAATTCAAGCTTTCAATCCGATTAGCAAAGGATCCTCGGATCATGAACGTACCGTCCCCGTACTCAGAATTAAGTTTGTTGACTGGTGAAGAGCGCAGACTTCTCGGCGTTTGTTGCATGCAATAACCAGACATCCATAAAGGCATTGCCTTTCCTTGTCAGTAGGATCAATAACAACGTAGTCACTAAAATAAGCAAATCATAGAATCAGCACTGTAACGCAAAAAGTAACGCTCCTACCCTGTCTTTGTGAACCCAAATGAGACACATATCGGCATATGATAAATGTTAAGTGGCACAAGGGCTTGTTCATATTCGGAATGCTGGAAGTTCGCATAAAAATTAGATTTAAAAAAATCGTTGTTGAAGAAATGAAACAAAACACAGGAAGATGAAAGACGTATGATCGAAAACTAACAATAATAGTGTGATGCGGTTGAACAGTGACATTAGGACGGCGAAAGTGATGAAGAGCTGCGACAGCAGCTACAGATGCACAGTCTAAAAGACCTCCATCATCGTCTAGGATTCGAACATCCACTCTCAACTTCCAGACCTCTTTATGCGCACGGACACACAGAGACTTAATGTAAAACACTTGATGTGGTCATCTAGTAAACATAAATGGATAAGGTGATCACCTCAACATCGATACATCGCGAGTCTCTGAGCACTAGTTCCAGCAAGCGAGTTAATTCCAAGCCGCGTTCACCCAAACGATTATGCTCATTGGCTGAAAACTTTGAAATCACCACGTCCGCTATGTAAGAACTGGATAAGTGTCAAAAGTACGTGTATAGTTGGACTACAGCAATTCAGCTTCTCAAAACAGAAATAATCACAGAAAATAGTAAAATGCTATAGAAATAGTTAAAAGTACAACCGAATAAGCAATAGAAAAATGATAAATAGTCGCAGAAACTACCTGGGTTCCCCATAGGACTCATATCCACGTCAACCACAACGAAACCTTTGTTAGGACGGTTTGAGCGTGGCTCTGTGAGAGAAGCACTGACTGCGCACAATACCCTGGAGGAAAAATCGAAAACCCGCTGTTTGAATATTGTAAGTGTGTCATTTTACAAGCTCACTTGGTTTCTCCTATGGTGCATAGAGCCGTTCCACATTGTGCGCCCACTACGAGCTTCACCTGTCGAAAATCGCTCAATGTGCGACCGTCCAACCGCTAAAAGAAACCAGATGCTAGTTAACAGCTTTCTTCAAAGTTTTTGAATGGTACAAAGGAGGTGGGTAGAAAATGAACTCCTGATTAAAGCAACAAGGCCATCAATCCTTCTTTTGAATGTAAATCTGTTGAAATTCAACGTGAAAATGTAAAGTGATGTTTGAAGACACTTCTGAACTCGAACCCCGATCTCGATACATTGTAGTTATTGGTAGGACACTCCATGGATGCGATAGTCAGAGCCGGTGCTCTGACCCTCTTCACTTCTGGACGACAGGCGAAAGGGCCCCCTTCACTTGAGCTGCACCCCATGAGTTAAACCCCTTTCACCTGAGGAGGGTCCGGCTCGACCCTATAGCACCTATGGGGCACTCTGATCTTTCTTCAATTTCTTTTTCTTTTTAATTTTTGTGGCACCCGTTACTATTTATAGGGCTACTTCACATGCTGTATGGCATGAAGTGAGCAACTAAATTGATTCGCTGGGCAGTTTCTAAAAAAAATTATCAAAACTAGCTAAAACTGCTTCTCGTCTACTGTTCTTTCCCAGCTACACTAGCTCCCGGATACTAACGACAACAAAATTGCAGGTTCACTTTATGCGCTAATGTTCCATACACAACCGTTCCACAAAAAAAAAAAAACTTTGTAAGAACGAATAGCGCAACAGTTCAAAATGGTAATTCAATGGAAACAATTTCTATCAGCACGGTAAAAAAAAAGAAACAGAAAAAAAGAAGAATAAAACAGAACAGAACGAAACAAAAGAACTGATATTACAAATACTGATCATAATTGGTATGAACCTGGATTTTTCTAACCTGATTTTCGGCAAATCCTTCAAGAATAAACTTGCGCTCACAAGTCGACAATGGGTCGTTTCTCATCTGGAGAGCTAAACATCATTTTAAAAAAAAACAAGAAGTTTAGCAATAGCATACGGTTCAGAAGCTACTGTGATTCCCACAACAAAGCAGTTCTACGTTTTGAATTTTTTTAATATAAATTCAACAAATCAAGGATAAACAAGAAAGCAAGGCATCATCGAAAATCTCCTTGACAATAGTAACAAAAGAGCTTGTCTCTGCTCGAAGAAAGTTCATAAAGCAAAGCACTGGGGAATAAAGAGGAAATAATGCCTTGACAACAATAGAGAGGCAGAAGAAGAAGAAGGAACTATCAAGAACAATGACGGAACTCTGAGATTCTATAAAACACGTCGTTTTTCTCACTTAGGCAACGGCATCTGAGCAAGTTGCGCTTGGATTTTCGACTGCAGTGTGTCTGATATGATGTTTCGAGTACGTTTCTTATCGACAATAATCTTCTCTATGGTTTCCACCTAAATGAAGAGAAAAAAAAAACCAACTAAAGTAATTTCAACAAATCACTTGAGATTATGAGAAAATTTCGATTCACCTGCTGTGTTATGTATTTTCTCTTCCGTTCAAAGAATTCGCCGGCCTTTTCCCGACTAATTTCGGCAAAATATCCAGTACCCATCTCCACTAACATCCTACTAGGATCATTTAATTCCGCTCGGATATACATCTGAGAGGAAACAGCAATAAGAGAACATGTGGAAACAATATGAAGCAGTAACATAAAGGAAAAAAGCATTGAACCCAAAATTCGCACAATTCAGAAAAAAAGAAAAGAAAAGAATAAAGAAATCAACTGATTAACCGAAAAATAGTGACAAACTGAACTTACCGACTCAGAAAGGGGGATTAGGGCAGTGTGACCAGGTGTGGCTGTTTTCAACACCTCCATCGATCCTATGCTCTGCTCATTTTTCCGAATTAGAGCCTTGAAATATGTCATTAGCGATTCAAAAGCATTTAGAAATGATCGGTTAGAATTTCAAAATTGTGGATCTCTTTTGAACATCGATTCTGTCGTCGTCAAGTAATTTTTTGGCTCACCTTTAGTTGGTTAGCCGATTCTTGGAAGAAGCTCAACTCTTGCTCCACTTGTCTTTGCAAAGCACTAATCTGTTCGATGTCTAGCTCTGCTATCGGCACTCCTGATGGCTTAGCATCTCCCGTTTCAGTCATAACTAAGCCTGACTGAAATCAAATACTCACCTTGTTTTATTATTAAAAGAAATTAAAAAAAAACGAGCAAACGCACAGAGCAATAACAATTCTTACACAGAAAAAAATCGACGCATTACACTTCTGGACAATATTTACTGTTTTTACGAAGCAGAAGTTAGATTTTAATAAGGCTGGACGAGAATACGGTGAGAAGACAGCAGTTGAGTGCCCCACTAAATAAGTGAACTCAATTCTGACGCGAAAAATATCCTAAAAGATCATACAGTACGATCTATCTGACATTTCTAAACTATCTGAAGTTCATTGCAGTTGCATAAGCTGCCGGCAGAGTTCAGAGAGGCACGGGCGCGCGGTTCGGCGGCTCTGCGGTTTTGGTGGTTTTGTGAATAGTCAATAACCACCAAAACCGCAGAGGCGCGAAACCGTGCGCCCGGGCGGTTCTGAACTCTGTAGGCAGCCTAAGTGGCTGCGCTCGAAGCGGTGCGGTGGAGCGTAGCGGTTGAGATCGAGGTGGGACCCTTCTTGCCACAATTAACGTTGCAGTTCGCCATGGTCCCACATCTATCCAACCATCGCGCCGCTTTCGTAACTGCACCGAGCTTCGTGTCGTTTTGACCTGGCTATAACTATGTACAGTGGTGGTTTTTCAAAGCACCACGGGTGTCTGGTGACCACAGAACGGCCAGGAAGAAAAAGCAACAGAAATATTGACGTTGTAGACAGCGGTGACGAATACAAAGCCACAGTTTTTATGTCGTATTACACAGCATAACATTCCACACGGCAAATTTAATCCATATTCACCCTCGAGAACTTCTGTAGTGCCAACATTACTCGCAAGTACAATATTTGTGAATAAACAGAATCTTATGCCCAATTTTTGCTAAATGTTGGAAAAGGCAGTGTAAACATCAAGATGACAAAATGGAGGAGGTGTTAATCATCGAAGTTATGTTGTTTTTAAACTTTGAAAACAAAATATGTCCATTTGAATTTAGCAAAGGCTTCTCTTATGCAGGTATAATTGAGGTACTCCTACTGGGATGTACTGAATCTAAATTATGATAAGTGACTGGATTTATATCTTACACAATCATTGACTTATCCAATGCAAAGTCTAATAATTACAAATAAGAGTAGAATGAAATGATATTCTCAAATATAAACGGAATCACAATCAGAATATGTAACTTCTTCAAAGATCGGACCACTTTCTGATAATTTTATCCTCATCAAACGAAAAAAAAAAAACAAAAACAAAATGCATCTACTTTGAACGAACGACATAGAAACCACGGATCATGGAAACTACTCGACGAATCGTAACCTAGGGCAGCGTCTGTGGGTGCACATCCTGCCTTCGACTTTACGTCTCCTTCGCGACCCATTAGTGCTCACCTCATTTTTTTTTTTGGGAATCACGGATTATGATGGCTATGATATTTGCATGGTTGAAACATTATGAACTATTTATTCACATAATAAATACAAACAACTTTGACAAATATATGATGAGGTGGCTATTACGCGAGAAATCTTTTGTTCTCATTAAGCAAGAGAAAAAAAAACCGGTTTCAAATAACTGGGTGATTTCGTTTGACCAACTTCGATTGTTTCTGGATAAATCATTGCGGTGACTTAGAAATAAGAAAGAACCAACCAAAAAAGACTGTTGGTAGGAATATATTGGCATCTACGTGACAGCATAGCAAAAGAGTGCCCAACGGAATTAGCTATGAATGACAAAACATTGCGAAAAATCCATAAAACTAGCTTATTCTCTCCTCTCTGGATGGTTTTGCTCCAAAATCCAGAAGAAAACAGGGACACGACAGAATATCCAACGATAGGAGATAAACCTTCAGTTTTGGCGTTCGTAGCATGTTTTACTTTATGACTAACCTGAAATAAGCGTATAATAAAAAAATCCTTTTAATGGAGTAAAACGATCTGAGCAAAGGACCATGACTGTCTTTCACCTCCTAATGGACTTTTTTCAGTTAAAAACATTCATTAGGAAAAGCTATTTACCCAAATCAGAGGCATATTCGAACACAACTAAACACAGTGACAACTCATCAGTAATGCTAAAAAATGCTAAACAGGTAAGAAACTGAAGTTATTATTCCTATAAGGAGAAACGTACCCCTTCTGTGCAGCGATTGAGCGGGCTTCTCCAGCTGCTGATTTTACGTGGACGTTAAAATATGGGTGTGCGCATTCCACATCCTTTTCTGCTTTCAGTGCTAAATTTTCTTTCCCTACAAATAGAAATTTGCAATCATATTAGCAGTTTTCACATAATTAACATAATCTCACAAAATGTTTACTTCTCGGCTAATCAACAAATTAGGTAGGATAGTGTTGTTTAAAATAAAAAATTACGAATGGAGAATTAGAGAAAGAGATTTAAGTGGGCACCTGGATATCTTGAGCATTTCTCCTGAACTTTTTTGTCCATTGGAACAGTGCCGCTATGCAAACGGACACTACTCGCAGATGGCTCCGCCTGAAGAAAACAATTTCCCATGAAACGGTACGAAAACTTGAATCCGCTGTAGCAACTGCTGTAGCACTTTTTGGGAAAGTCGAAGAACTATTTTTAAAAGAGAGAAAAAGAGCTCTGAGTCCCCCCTCTACCTTCCCCTCTCCCTCCCTTTCTCTGCTTTGAGAAATTTTCAGCATGAACTATTATTAGAGTACTGTTCTGCAGTTATGAACAGAATTCACATAGTTTTAATTTCCCCTTGATTTGATTTCAATTTTTCAAAGAAATCCTGCTGGTCTTCAAGTCTGTACAGGAACAAACGCATCCGACCATATTGCAGGATATGAGTTCTGGAAATACGTCACGGATCCTGGCTGTCATAGTACAGTATCAAATGTTGATAGCAGGCTCGATAACAAGTTTTACTTGGTGAGAATTCCAATTCTACCTCTCTAGTCGTTGCATGTACTCCACTACGCCGAAAGAAACTTCCGACCGATGCAAAAGTTTTCTCCAAGCGCTGCCGTGCTCCCGATGTTTGCGGCTAGCAAATATAATAGGATTAAACGTAGTTTTATAGGTTGAGGAAGAAAAAGAAAAGAACAAACCTGTACCAAACCGGATGAAAAAGTGCCAAGGGGTGGAGGAACAGTTGTTTTTAGTTTTGGCATCGATGAAGATGATGTATGTTCATTTAATGATGCATTACATGTTGCAAAACGTTGATGATTCGTCGTAGATTCGTTGGGCTCAGATGGTACGGAGAACGTGATGCGTAAACCAGGCTGTAAATACCATAAGTCAACAGGCACAAAATAATTAAACTGGTGCCAATCAAAAAGTTTCAAAAATGTCAGCAGAGCAATCCAGACAATAGGTGGTCACCATGAAAAATGGTAAGTGAGATATTGATATTCGTTGCAGAAGTGAGCCGGATTTGTTACGGTTCAAAAAGAACAGTAACATAATTAGATGAATGGAATATCACCTCTTGACATCATCAAAAGATTATATTTTCTAGAAGCTAGGGTTTGAATATAAATAAATATAGGTTTCTTGGAAATGAATATATCAAAGAGAAAAGAAACGCGGTCAGATAACACTACTAAAAAAATTTTGTGATAGTCTATTTATGCATAAATGGTCTCAATTCATAACTTCGAACGTGTTTGCTGAGCGAAGAGCCGTTTGAGAGCGAATTCACATTGTTCAGCAATTCTGGAAGCCAATCAACGACATCTACCTTCTTTCTCTCACTGTGTGCATCGGTTCCTGCGATATCACTCAATTCTTCATCACCATAATACGCTGTAACTTTTGACCGGCCATGAAATGATCGAGAAATCTGCAAAATATACAGCCATTGCGATTCAGAGCAAGAACGAATAAAAACGAATAAAAAAGTTTTTGGACCAACCCTCAAGTTGCGGTCAAAGGTCCTTTCAAACGATTCGTCCTCGAATTCCTGAATTTTTCGCTGTGATCGGTGGCTCATGTCAACATAAACTAAAGAAAGCGATAATTTGCCCAAGTCAACTCTAGTCTAAAATGCTGCACTGCTGTTCTAACAGTTCTCTGTACCAACCCGCTGTACGGTCATTTGTCTTCGGCTCGGTCATTCGAGAGTTCGTCGTCTGAACAGTTACCCACTACAATTTTCAGTCCGGATACTGAATTCGTACTTAAACCGACACTCACACGTATATCTTGATCCTCCGTGGATAAATCACTTAGAGACGAATTGCACGAATCAAAAGAGTCTGGAACAACACTCTAACCACATTATACTAAAATATTATACAAAGCGCAATTTTGTTTTTTTTCCTCCGTTGTTTTGACGCAAATTACCACGTACACTTGGAAATGTCAACCTCAAATGTTTGTAAATAAATCTTTTTCAATGTGATGCTTAATAAATTTTCACAGTTCATCGCACTGGCGGAATATTGGGATGTAGTTCCTAGTTGGAAGGATAAAAAGGATAGTCTCTTGTGCGTAATTAAATCTACGAAAGGACTTTTGAAGGGAGTAACGGAACAACATGCTCGATAGCGTTGTATCAAGCAGTAATGAAGATCCCGGGTAGACAAAGAAGTGAAACGTTTTTTGAAGCAATCAACGATTTTCTTGGAACTCTTTGCACGGAATTGGAGAGAACCTGGTCCATTCGGGATATTCTACGATGCTGACCACGAATATGCATGGCCCGTAGACGATATTTCCGCGACACGATGATCAATTTTATTAGGATTGCTGCAAATTTATCACGCACATTCTCTAAAATGCGACAAAAAACCGCTTACGGGAGTGTTTGAGAGTGGCTTTTGTCGGTGTACGATATCGCATATCGGTATTACCAATATTCATCTACTTTTGTTATGGAGACAGTGGATACTTCCCTCCCGAGGTCATACAAATGTTAATCACAGTTTTTTTTTGCAAATGCCAAGAAACTTCCAAATGTTTCGTACGTCTTTGTACAATGTGTAGACTTTTTAGCATTGCTTCAACAAATTATGTATTTGTTGCGAAAAAAGTAATGTTAGCATCGCAATAAACCTTTATTTCGTTGAACTAACCGCTGCCTATATCAGCTTCCAAAGAAGCTTCAACCCGTTTTTTCATCACCATTTGCTTCAGACGAGGATCTTCCATATTCAGATGAATGAACTAAAATAAGTAGTATCGAAAACTTTCACTACATTCTAGCAACCTATTAAATACCCCTCGCATATCGAGCTGAATAGAGCCGGCGAACTTCTCCAGCACCAGTTCCTTCCACGTCATCAGATACTCAGCTTTTGGATCTAGCTTGACGCCATATTTCTCAGAATAAAGATTCGTAATCGAGTCGAGCTGAAAGAATATAGTTCTTGGTGTGCAAAATCAAATAGAGTGATGGTTCGACTATGAACATTTGTTGTGTGTCATGCGTGATCTTGCACAATTTTTGAAAGCGTCCTACGTTTAAGTATGAATTCTCATTTCAATTATGGAAAACGTCTCTTAGATTCCAAGGCTTAAAACCAATGGAATCCTGTTAAAATTCAACATTTTGCATGGGAGAGCAATACAGGAACAGAAAAATTATTTATGCATCTATCTGAAAGTATTTATGGGCTTTACACGGCTTTGGAACACAGCGAAACGAACTCTATGTGATGTGGAATTCTAACGACTGTAAATAAACGTACGTGGACAGGCTCAGGTTCCTTCTCTATCATAATGCTTATAAGGCGATCGTATAGCTCAGAAATTGATGGTGGATGTCTCGGCGGTAGCTCTGATCGCATTTCTAGAAGCTTGTAACAGCGTACTCCAGATCCTCTTATCATTGTAATTTCAACCTTAAAAGAGAAATTGAGAAAAACGAGGTTCTATTCTTTGAATGAGAACCAGATAAAGAAAACAAGCATGAACAAAACAACTTGCTTTAATGTACAAGAGGAAATTAAAGGAAAATATTTCCAGCGTCACTAACGAGATCCGGCAGAAAGGTTTCGACCATTTTTCGTGAAGAAGTCACGCCAAAGTACTTCTTCAGCTCATGCTTGTCCAATTCAACCTTGTAAAGGTCTCTGTACTTTTTTCTGAGTAAATCCGCGGTTGCAGTTCCACCACAACTACGAAGCGCTGTGATGAAACGATGGACACCAGCAGCCTGCAAAGAAAAGCTATGAATAGTGGTACAATAACGGGTTCGCCGACCACGAGCAGTATTCGACAGTAATCGACACGTTCTGTTTTTTCTTGTGTTGACTGCGACGACAAAGGTCTTTCCTTAAAGGCATCACCACATTGTATGGATGGCGTTGTATGGATTTTCGTTGGAGTATACCTAGATCGGGTCGTAGATTATTAATACAAGGGTGGTTCCGCTCATCTCTCCCTGCGTCACTGTAAACAGATGGTTCCGGAATGTGGTTCCTTGCGACTTCCTCTTCTGCAATGAGCCACCCCCGCTTGCGATTCGTCGAATGAAATGCCTATGGCGACGTCCGATTTTCGACGAATCGCAGACGTGGGCGTGTTTTTTTTTTTGAATTTTTCACGCCTCATCCATACACAACACTTCTCGCAAAAAGCTTTGATGGCCCTAGCAACTTGATTAGATACGATAAGCAAATGATTCCGTGTGTATTTTTAAATGTAAGCAAAACAATCAATTGTTCCTCAACCTAATATACTTATACAACGGTTATACATCTTCAACTTAGAATTCTCTGAGTTTGGAAGCATTTCATGGAATTTATTAACTATTAAAATTGGCATAATTGGTTCAATAGCGTGAGCGTCTGCGCTCGAAGGACGCGGTAGGAATCGAGGTGGGACCAGCGAAAAATGGTGCTAGCAAAGGTCCCCTCTCGATCCTAACCCACTGCACTGACTCAAGCGCTTACACAAATGCACCGGGCTTTATTTCGTTTTGACCACTACTATATGTCCAAACCGATGACTCTGCTGAAATCGGAATTTTGACGGTGGACTAACTAGAGCAGTGAAAACTAAGTTAGACAATCACAATTTGAGCAATTACAATTACAATTTTAATTTACTTTATTTTGGCAGTACCAGCACTAGAACACATTTGAGTTTATTTTTGTGGACGACCTCTAAAGTCATATTTTTAGCACAAAAAAAAAACAAAAAACCAGTACAAAAAAAGCTAACTAGTACGAGTCGGTCGACTTTGGGGCAACCCCAAATGACCCTTCTATTCCCCGGTCTGCAACAGTTCAGCTGTCACAAAGAACCTAAACCTCGTAGAACTATAGAAATACATAACTTTTGGTGTCATTTCCAAATAATTAGCAGTTCTAATTAAATGCAATATACGAATAAAAATACAAGCTCACCGGCGAGTAACATGAAGCAGGATCGACCATTTTCGAGTTCACGCGAGAATTATTGCGACAGTCTTCGGTGGAAAACAAGGACGATTCAGTGCTAGTCGAGCTCCTTACCGAAGACAAAGCGTCTTTCTTTCTTCTGCTAAGAAATGAAGAGTCTACGCCATTTTTGTAACTGTCGGCCATCATCGATCGTGGACATGAATCCTTCAAAACCAAAATTTTACTTGAAAAAACATCAAGAAAGAAGGGGAAAAGCTATGGGATTTCCAGTCCAAAGCGGCACGTATCACAAGGAAAGAAACCTTAAGATGCATTCTTCTCTACGAACGCTTTCTTGAAAAAAAACAGTTGTGGGAATACAAGAAGTTTGATATACTTTGAAAAAAAAGGAAAGTACCGCGGTTTCCCAAGTCTCTGCATCATTATTGTTCCGTGGCTGATTCGCAGCAATGCAAGAACTCCGCGAGAGATTGAAACCCTTATTAGGACCAGGAGTGGGGGAAGGTTCTCCATTTTCTTCCCACAGAGCATTGTATTCTAGTTCCTAAACGATAGTACCTTCAAATTTTCGTTCCGATGTTCAGCAGCAAGAGACGAGAGTCGAGAATTGCAATAAACAACCCTAATTGATGTTAATTCTACGACTGCCACACGTCTTGTACCTTTAGTAATTTCGTTCTTGATATAGGATGGTTAGATATAGGACGCTCCACGCATAAAATAAATGTCTACAGAATTTAGGATTAGGCGAATCCTAGGAGATGAAAGTTATCGAGGTGATGTGAGGTAATAATCCGATTAAAATGAATGATTTACTGTTTCATTCTGTCTTAACGTCGAAATTGTTCTATGGGTCCGAATTCTGCATTGCGTTTAGTGGTACATCGAAAGCATACATGATTTACCGACAGAGAAGATAAGAAGGGACGGAAATTGGAATGTTCATCAAAGAAAATCCCAGACGGAAATTGAACAAGGAAGATTTGCTCGTCAATCATAGTACAAGTAAATGGGTGGCAGATTTCAGCAGACCTGCTAAGCAAAATAATACCCAACTAAAAGAAACATACATAGAAATAGAAAGATACAAAATACCTCAAAATATGACTAGTGGGTGTCATCGTAACACTTTACCACTAAGACAAACAAACAGCACAATTAGGAAGACAATAGACAATCGAGATCACAGATGAAAAGGGACATAATGTACAAAGATCAGTACAAACGACAAGTTGCAATCTCTATGCCAAGATTCAAGGAAAGTCGAACTTTCGCACTTCCGCAACTTAATTTCTGTTCTTAGACAGGATGAATAAGAATATTAAATAAAAGAAATCGGAAATAAAATTATTAAAGTCTAATCTCAAGGAAATACAAAGTCAAAAATAGCAGTTTACTCACCTTTTTCGGAGAAAACGGTTTAAACATCGGACGATGGAAACCTGCTCCAAAAGCCTGTACGTAATTATCAACTGTAGAGTGCGCAATGTAATAACACTTAAAAACCTACAGTTGTTCGTCCGTGGAAGGAATGAGACTGAAAATTGTTGCGAACAAAGTATTGTCTGGAACTAGTATTCATCTTAGTTCCTTTATGCTTTTTCTTTTTAGCTTGACGACAAACGAGCGAAGACAGATCTTGGGTTGCCTTGTTTCCAGCTTTGATTCTGAATATTAAGACGAACGAAATGGTGAAAGTAAATAGTCTAGGATATTACCTGTTTTTCAAGTGAATAGAAAAAGTGGAAACGTGGAGCTTACTCGGCTTTATAGTGTTTCTTAGATCGAATTACTGCGGAGGTGAAGTAGCCAGAATTCGTCAACATCTCATCGATGGAACTATATCCCAATTCTCGGACACGCTTTACAAGTGGCGTGCTATTTATTTCACTTAAAAAACGATGACATTATGAGCCAATAGAAGGTAGTCCTTGAATTTAAGAGTCCTATAAATATTTGGGTGGTAATTCAATAAGATCCAGTAATGAAACTTCAGAATTAGCAGCAAACAGAGTTATAGAAATGAGTGAAAGAGAAATAAAAAAGGAACACCTACTAATCTGATTATAAATCTACGTATATAAAAGACAACCATGTATTTAGACTAAATTTATCCGCACATCAGTAGACAAGGAAGCGTATAAACGCGATACCCCAGAGTGTCACAGCCGTACAGTATAGTGTCCTAGTGATTGGGTGTTTCAATGAATATAGATGTAATACTAACAAAAACGATGTACTGGGGTGGGGTCGAAACCACTTGAGGCCTGGTGTAGTTGCCTAGCAGGTGCCAAACTCATCTCTGCCGTTCGATTGCAGCAAGCGATGGTCCCGCCCCGATCGCAATCGCTTGCACAAAAACGCAACTTCGAGCGCAGCCGCCTGCGCAATTGCACCAAACATCAGGTTGTTTTGTGCCGAACATTGTTTTCAAAGAGAGAGCAGATTATCCTTGACTCTTTCAAGAGTACTATGCAGTGGATTTGTAGCAGAGATGCAAGAATGAGAGAAAAAAGTTTGCAATAGTATAATGAAGTGATCGATACCAAGTAGTAATTAAAATAGTCAGGCGGAAATTACATTGAAAAAAACATCGCACTTCTTTTCCCTTAATTAATCGATGGAAAACGTCGGATGGGAAAGATGACTCTAATTCCCAGAATTTTCTTGAAAGATAGTAATCTCTCAAGGAAATTCTGAGAATTAGAGTCATCAAAACGTCGGATTGTCTTAAGGAAAACTCACTCATAGCTACTGCACAGTTGACTTGTAAGGAAATATTCATTAATCACGACTCCAAGGGCATAAACTTCCTTCTCGAGTTTATTCCTTTGAGAAACGAGCTCATCATCACTCATCTGAGACATTATTCGTCGTAGACCAGGAATCGGTGCGGTGCGGCTGTCAATTGATGTATCTGGAGGAGAAAAAATTACAGGGTAAAAACCTAATCAACAACCGAATAGAACATGGCGATATACAGAGAACCACAAAGAGAAATAATTAAAGGCAATGTGCATCACGAAATTGACGATGTTGAGAAAAACGAAATTGTAAACGAATAGATAGGGGTACAAGTATGATATACGTGATAATTCCCTTAGTAATCCAGAAAGAGGCGTCAGAAAAAGCCCATCTCCCCAGCGATGCAACCTATTACGAATAACAATAATAAGATAGTAGAACAGGAGCAATCCGCAACGCATATACGACGTGCTGGTGGATGGCTACCGCAAATCCATTTGAGTTTTTTTTTTTCTAATACTTTGGAGTTGTCCGCGTTCTGGTGCATAATAAGTTGGCAGGGCAGCAGAATCGCATAGACAAGATTACCAGATGTCTTCTTCCAGGTTACTAGAAAGAATGCGAAGAATCCATCCACAATCTCGAACTACATCCGCCCCTCTGTATTCCTGGAGAGTTCCTAACGTCGTTGATTTCGTAACACTGCCTTCGAAAACTGACGACGCCAATTCCAGATGGGACCTGTTTTTATTCTTCAAATTGCTTGTTTAACAGCGTATCACGAAACTGGCGATCGGAGTTTTATGGGTCGGTATAGAACTCGCGGTGTAGGTTACGAGTATGAGCCTGGTTCCATTGAATTCCCCAAATCGTCCTGAAAAAAGGCGCGTGAATGGCGTTGAACTTCTCCCGCCAACACTCACATACATAATACCACTTACGCCTTAATGGCAGTAAAACCTTGCAAGCTCCCAGTAATTTCTGACATTTAATGGTGATACGATGACTATTATTTACGACATTAACCATGATGGATGATATTTGTATAAAATATTTAATCTACGGTGAGCAGCGTTTGAGAAGTGTAATGTGAAAGCAGCGTAATAACCTCTGTCAGTCCATTTCAAGAGTTAAATGGCAAAAAAGTGAAAAAATTGTACTTCCGTGCGAAGTGAGTAAGGAGAGCCCAAGGTAAAGACGGCATTGCCGATTAGCACTGATCGTAATGAATGCCACTACCTCCTAACTTTTAGAAATTTTTATTTCGAACGAGGTCTTATAGTTTTTTCTTTCCTTTTGTATTCCTTTCAGCAACTTTCTCTGCCTTACGTAATGGAATGAAGAATCCAAACAGACAGAAGGGGAACAATGCATACTGGGTACGAGTAAAATATTTTCGAGAATGGATATTCCGAAAAGTCGAAGCGACATTCACTGAACAACCGTGAAGAATTCAGAGTGATGATTGAGATGTTTTATGTCATTTCTGGTGTCTCCTTCAGTTCACTCATTGACGAATCCGTCAGAAAATTCCAGACATATATTTGCGAGAAATCCGTGCTTCTAACCTACCGGTTACTGAACTTATCGTTGAAGCGTGATACTGATTAAAACTAGTAATTCTCAACTTTATCAATGAAATATCTTTACGGAGAACCAGAGCAGGATTGGGCATGGCAGAAAGAAAATTTCAAGTCAGACTTTTTCCGGTGGCAATCAAAAGACGGAATTAATCATTCTCTGAAAAATGGAAAGAAAGTGCTGTGAAAATCGAAGGCTACGTTCCAGACAACACCTTTGTCTGCTAATCTAACACATTTTCAGACAAAAACTAGAGTCTTTCTGCCTATTTTCTGAGAAAATTCCTTTCGCACATGTAATAGGGCAGGTTAAAAATTGTCTATTTGAATGGATGAGAACATTATCTGTCATTAACACATTTGTATCGTAGCAAAACTAAGAAAAAGTGAAAAACGCATCAGAAATCACTTATTTAAGAAAACATGGTAATTATTTTTTTGTCAGTGCAGCAGATTTTTCTTGCGATAGTTACTCTTTTGAACAGAAACTCATCGAAGATTGCAAAATTAATGAACAAATCGACCCTCACTCGCTCTACGCCTGATCCATTCACTCACTCGTATCAGAACAACCGCGTTGCGGAACGCTGAACGGTCCATACTTATGTACATATCTGAACAACACTTATGCGGATGTTTCAAGTGGCTAACAGCAAATATTCGTATGCAAGACCATTGAAAGCTGGCAAGAAACGTTCAGAATTACATTTCTTCCCAGCTTCCAATGGAAAAAAATCAACAAATCTAAATCTAAATCTATAAAATCTCTTTAAGAAAATGTACAAAAATCAAGACGTTCTAACAGAAGTGAATGGGTTGGTTAAGTCGGATGAAGCACTTTTCTCACCTGCTGTACATACATCGAACCAATCAGGATTCTTTAAGGGTCGCTGTAATTTCGGTTAGAGAGCTAATTAGTAAATAATTCCGTATTTTTCAACAGTGTTATCGAGTAAGAGGAAGAAAGTTACTCGTTCATGTGATATTGATTTGTTCACGTCAAAGCAGCATAAAACGAATACTAGAACCGCAAAGATCGGACTCCAGATCCAGACTCAGCTTTAGTCTAGTTTAATTTTTAACTTTTTGAATTGTTCAAAGTTTTTTTTAGAATGCAATTATCTGCCGAATCCCCTTATTTAACCGCACACTTACAAACTCTTTGTGAATCTGCTGCGATTTGATATTTCGCTTCCGACAAATACTCAATGAAACAAATGATCCCTAATTTGCGCTAATGAAAATAAATAATTCCGAACATGGGCCTGATCTGGACGATGATGTCATCCTCCATACAAACAAGAACTTGTACTAATCGTTAAATGATCACTTGCGACCATCCGCCTGACGATAATGTTAATGAATGATTAAATACAGCACAGAAATAGCGTCGCGCGCGCGATTCTTTAAAGATCGAAACCTGTTTTCTTCATACTAACAAAGATCAGCGCTAGTGATGATGATTGTTCACGTGATTATACCCTGAGTCAAAACTATGCACTTCTGCGGATGTGTCCATAACACGGAAAAGCAATGAAAAGGACAATTACATCATCCTAACAAATATATTTTAGTAATTACCAATTAGTTTATCATTACCAAAATACGGTAAATAAAACAATGTTTTTTTTTAATACATCAATCGCTCTTGAAGAGAGATTGGTGCGAAAACTCATAAAGAATGTTGTCGAAATAGTAACAAATATTGAAATGTTAACGCAGCTGACCGCCGCGCATCCGCCGTAATAACGGACACCTTTTCTCCCTTTTTGGGGGAATATGTCATGGGTGGATGTACAATACACTCCTTTAAAGGCAGTGTATCACGAAATTCACGACGCTGTGATCTGTCATGGATAATGCATGGATTCAAGAGTGGATTACGAATAGGCGACTGGCTTCGCTCAATTCTGCTTAGTTTTCCTGAGAAAACAGCGTTTCTCCCTACGAATTACGCGAAAACACACCACTCGTGTGCATGCGTCGCATCAAGGAGCAAGCGGTTCAAAATCGATGAGATTTCCTCAGCAGCCTATTCAAGTAAAACCAATGAATAGCTTGCTGAGAGAAACGCAAAGGTAGCGCGTTCTAACGTACCTCGGAGAGTAAATGCCGTTCTCACGCCGTTTTTCAGGACGTGTAAGAGGAAACTGAGTGGGTCGTGGTCCTGGACGTAATCTACACATGGAACTCCGTATTTTCCCTGAGAGACCCCAAAAGCGTCAGTTTCGTGATATGCTGCCTTTAAGCCATCAGCGGAGTTTGCGGCTGGTAACTTTGGGTTTCTCCATAAATTCGTGGCTAGTGGTCACTTCTTTTGGCTGACTGCTTCCAACAGCTGGTCCAAATTAGTGCAGAGCCAAAAATTTGGTCCCCCTCCACCGCAAAGTCTGCAGTACCCTTACCGTAGGGGAGTTAGGAGAACAAATCGAATAATAGCTGCTTCACACGCCATGAACTCTTGAAAAAAAAAAAGAAAAACAAGGAAAGAAGAAAAAGAAACGTGGATATTCTAACCACGTGATGTGTTCACCTTTCTTCTACGGATAAAACTACACCCAACGATCGACAATACATTGCCTACGCTGTGAAGGGGAGAACTAACCATGAGATGAACCGTCTCAATGCAGAACACACTTTCAAGCAACCATTTGATGGGTCATTAATATTCTAAAGGAACAACGGGGAACACACGAATGACGTATAATTTGTAGGATGTCTTAAAAGTGTAGCGGAAACCATCCGGAGAAAAAAATAAATAATCAAACAAGGAGAACTTACAATCCCCTCACAACAGAGGCTTCTCAAACTCGCAGGGAGCAAAAGTGAAAATCTCTACCCAACAAGCGGATAAAGACACAAGTGTAGTACTAAATTCCTCACTAGAAAAATCCCCGGAATGAGCTAGAGGAATACGTCCGCACGTAGAGTCGCACCAGCTCCACGCGTACAGCCAATTCGTGAATATTGACCGGGCGCTGCGGCATGACAGCGGGCGCAAAAGGACGAGTTTGTAGCTGCATATGGGTATGAATACGGTAGTGGTATGGACGATTGGGCAGGAAGTTGCGAAAAGAGCGAATTTTCTGCTACTTCATAGCGGATTATCGTTATTCTTGACTGTAAATATTATTTAAGGCTCCATCCCACTTTTTTTTCGCGCCAACGATGGTCCTTGGCGGTGCGCGCCAATCCTCATTGTTTTTGAAAATAGCTGGGAAATTATTAGGTCATTGCTTAGTCCCGTGGTGAGCTTCCAGTTTTCTTTTTTAATTTTTTTTTTCTGGTAAAATGTAGTTGGGGGGGGCACTCTACCGCGCTTCTTGAAGCTATTTTTTACTTTTTTTTCTCTTAGTAGCTTTAACCTATATGTTATAGATCCACTAACGCTTGCGGTTTAGGGCCCTGACTGTCCTAACGTGTTCAGATCCAGAAAAAAGAGCCTATTTGAGTACTCCACCCTACACTGCCTTTTTTTCTGGATTTTTTTCCTTCGAAGTGACGTCGAAGACATTTTCTTTCGGTGTTTTCAGTACTTTTTGTTTTTTTTCCAAATCATAGTCATGTTGGACTTTTCGGCCATTCATTGTGAGCATTTGAGGGGATACAAGATTTATGTCAGCCAGGTTACGACCGCTCATTGTATCGCTGTCAGGAGCGTACAAAATTTGTGACAGAATTGAAGAACGAGTTTTTATTAAGCGTTAGGGGATTCTTTCCCAGCATTTGACATTTATATTACTAGTCAAAATTTTGTTCAAACTCCATTTATTTGCATCGCTTTTCAGATAGTGTATTGTGGAGACTAAACATTGAAATTATTTACTTGAAAAATATGTATACCTGAAAGTTGCTGAACCTGTTGAAATAGTGGCCGCATTTAACGATGTTATATATATATATATATATATATATATATATATATACAGAGTTTTGCAAATTTAATGCACAGAAATTTTTGTAGATTACCTATCGGAGAGAGACCTCTGACTCCTTCGCCGGATTTTTATTTCGTTTAATGGCATCAACCCACGAATCTGAGGTGTCGCAGATTTCAGATGGAGTATTCTTATAGTTGATAGTAGATTATGAAGAGGAGGGTGATTCCGTCCATTTCTTCCTAATTGCCGTTAAAAACGGCCCGGAAGATGCGGCGCCGCACAAGGCTGGCGCACTCCAGTCGAACTCCTTGTGGAAAATAGTGCACCAGAACGCCCGAAGCCGTATCGTCCGGACCGTTTTCTACGGCAATTAGGAAGAAATGGACAGAATCACCCTCCTCTCCATAATCTACGATCCCGTATACGAATACTCCACCTGAAATCCATACCACCTCAAATTCGCGGAGTGATGCCTTTAAGCAAAAATCCTTTCATTTTAGCCCTAAATACTCTCCTTGTTAGAAGCTCTCAACTGTTTTACTCTTAGAAGATCTTGAAGGTGTCACCTATCCTGAGTTTACAGATGAGAAAAGTACGACTGTTAGCTATGCGTGAAATTAAGGATAGCCCTGGAGCAATTGATATACTTCGTAAGTAGTGGCAGCAGATGTTCGAACAGACCAGGAATTCAATCCATGGACTCACTACCCATCTGATATTGTATTTGGCAGGATGCTTTTGAGGTTTTGACCGAACTTCATAGCAGAATATTCTGTTCAGATTTAAAGGGAATAGAATCGTTGTGGGGAAGGTCCAGAAAGGTATCGGAGTGACGTTTTCGCTTCCTCGGCGAAGGCGTGCACTGGCAAGGCTCTATTGCACGTTTTCGTTTTCGTTTCGTTTTTTTTTTTCGTAGTTTTCATCGTTTTCTCGTCTATTGATCGTCCATAGTCGTAAAATCTTCGTTGTTCATCGTCGAAATACCAGGAAAAGTTTTTTTTGCTAGTTTAATGCTTTCTTCTGGTGCCAGTGTATTTCCTCAGAAAATTCAGTTTGTAGGGATTGAATTATTGCCACACTCTTCGTGTACCTAGCGTTGACCAGGAGCCAAGTTTAGGAATCCATGTCAAGAATATCTTCCGCTTGCTGTACACGGTTCAAGTCTCACATGAGATTTTTTGCGAAGATACCTTTTTTTGGGAATTTCCTCTCAAAAGCTTTGCGACTAGACGGATTTTTTTTTCGAAATCTCTAGCTAACACAGGTAGCAGCTTCAGCTAACAGACTTTTTGTGTCTATCCTTTCTGCGATCTTTTGCTCTAGTGGACTAGGAAATCAGGAGATGATAAGCAGATCCTTAGAATGACCGACGGACTGGTTGCAGATCTTGTTCTCACCTCATTTTCTGCTTTTTAGTACAACGAAGGCATGTCCTTTCGCATTTCGTTTGTTTTCGGTTGTTAATGTCTGCAGACGGCAGCTGCCACATCTTTTACTGTGTGCCAAGCATTTCCAACCGCCGATCGGATCGCGGGTCGCGCTGGCAACTGTTGTGACAGCAAACATGTAAGGAGTAAAGGTGACATCTGATGTCCAGGAGCGGATCAATGCGTAAATCTAGTGCGACGGAAACCCGATGGTAACATCGCTAGTGTATCGCGTGACCCAGCGTGAATATGCGATAGTTGATGGCTAAAAAAATCTGTTTTTGCCGAACTTTCATATCAGATAATTTAACTGGAGTAAGTGGGTATGAGCTAGTTTGACAAGGTACCAAGGACCAAGTGAATTGTGGAATTACCTCCTACAAATCTCATTGTGTAGTTATTTTGTAGCAAAATGTACCACCACTTTTCTTAACTCCAAACCGCGCAATATGTCCAGTGAGAAGTTGGTAAGGAAAGTGACGGTACGGTCTCTGCTATAGTTTTTCCATAATATTTTTTTAACTTATTTTTCATTCATTGTTTACTATTCTTCTATTTCTGTACCAAACATTTGTGGAGCAATACATTGAAAAACCGGGCGACCGCTTTTTGTCCGGATAAAGAAACATCTACATAGGATTGGAAGCGTTCTGGACAAGCGCTAAATGTCCAGAAATGAATGAAATGGCACATGGCATAGCCAAGACCAACCAGTTGACTTCGAGGCTAGACATTTTTAGGTTTTGATCTGCGGGGTCATGTGCGGGTTGCGTTCTAATTAGTACTGAGGAGACAAATCTACGCGGTGATCCACTAATATCACTGCAACTATTGAGGTGAGCAGAACAGTTTTCAGAATAAAGTTTATCAAAGCGGAGAATACAAAACAAAGGCAATGATTTTACACACAGGTTATCTAAAGTATAAAGGGATTTAATGAAAAATGCGATTAAAATTTATTTGGGTACGCAATCCAGTGTTGGTATCTCTCACATTTGAACTCAGAAAAGAATTGTTCGCCGAACTGATTTATGCTCTTCGAACATGCTGCTTTCTAGACTCAAAATCTGGTCATTTGCAGTTGGACAGCTTTTTTTAGGACAATTATCAACTCGTGATACATATATGAGTGAAATGTCACCAGTGACTAAAACAGTTTTCACTCCGGTTACGGTAAACAGCACTTTTACCCTATGCAAAAATCAGTGAGCATTTATTTCGATCGCTGCACTTTTTTTTCGACGATGCATTTTTGATGGAAAGGCGTCTTATGTACGACCTTGAGCGAACTTGTTTCGATGCTATTGTTGCGCTTCACATACGCTTCCTTCTTGTGCAAATGTATGTAGCGAGGCGGTGTCCGCTGGAACTCGACCGTCAGGAGCTAGTTCACCTATGAAGTGTCTCATTCCGCATATAAAAAACGAGGTCAAGAATAATCCGGGCCGAGACACGGCGGCGACGACCACTAAGTGTCTTCGTTGAAGCAGGTGTGAGCGCGTACAGGTGCACTTTCACCGACAATGGAAGCAGCATTCTGCGGTTGATGTAGTCAGCAAGCGGAAAACGGCGGTTTTTTTTTCTCTACGTGTCGCTCACGTCGATCGCTAGCCGGCTTCTTTCCATTGGCTTTTGTTTCAGGTTGTGACGAATCTCCGTGCAAATTTCACCGCGAAAAGAATTATGTCAAAGGATGCTGCGATGTTCTTGGAAGGAATGCTGCGTTAGAACCGCGGAATTTCGCATAAAGTATAAACGTAAGTGTTGCCCGTTGATTTCGTCGCTTAATTCTCTTTAAACTTCTTTGTTACTACATGTAAACGCTCTATATTATGTTGTAACAATCACGAATCTGAGAGAGACATTTTGATATCGGTTACCAAGAACTGTCATCGGCCAAATAGGAGAAAAAATTAGCAAAGCAATGCCAGAAACGTGAGAGCGCTTCGATTTTTTTTCTATTTTTTCGATACCTTGCTGTAACAATTCTTTGCCGATAGAGGCATCGTATCCGCGATAGTACACAGTTCCGTGATTGCAGAAATATCTATGGAAATTTCTATTCTTATGCTTCTCAACCCTCCAATTTTTTGAGCGGGATATCCGGCAGCTCGCACCACAGCTATTCCTTTTACTACTGGTTATACTAAGCGTAACAATACTGTACTTTATCCGACCTGTCGAACGATAAGAAGGGAGCTTATCCAGTGGGAAACCTCTCTTTCGTCAGACATTGATTTTTTCAAAATTTGGTTTTAAAAATAAGCAGTATTTGCAAACAGTGCATAAAAAGTACAAGTAAATTAACTTTAAATTAAATTCACTCATAAGCAAACATGAAAACCAGCCTATTCTATTTCAGCCTTTGAGAATCCTCAGTTTTTTTTTCTGCGGTGTGTGAAGCTTTTTTGTAGAGAAACCACGTGGGCAGCCGAATTATGTACAATTCATTCTTAATTAATGGCTTTTCTTGTTCCACTTCATCTAGAAATTCATGGAGGTAAAATGACTCTATATGGCATACTTATCCAGATCGTTCGGCTTTATTCTTTTCCCTATAGGAAACAATAACCGAAACCTAGGTATAAACTACAGGTTACTAATACGTTGAACAAGTTCCTCATAGAACGTGTCAGCGGTCATTACTCTTTGTAAGAGCGTGCAGACAGGTGCACAGTCCGCCATTTTTCTTTTGATGACCGTTGTAGCCGTCTTTTTAGCTGCATAACGACGTCCGTTAAGGTAATTATTACAGGATAACTGTATGTGATTCTTTTCCTGCTACAGTTCCATAGACATTGATAATTCCGACTTTCAAACCTTACACTTCCGCTTCTGCGGTCCCCGCCCACCTCGATAGCCTTGGAGAACAGATGCAGGAGATCTTCCCCTCCAGTTCGCTAGCGATGAGGGCGTGACGTAGAGGCGGGGCGGGAGTGCGCGACGTCTCGCTCGCCTTGGAGCGTCCGCCGACCGCAATGTCTCTATTACGCTGTGTCATTCTCGTCGCGCTACCCGGTATTCTCGGCTATTCGCTACGAGATGACGTCCGATTATTTGACGACGTCGTCGAGACTGAAGCTGAAGCGCTACGTCGAATGCGACGCAGTGTGTCTGTGGCGACGGACGGTCGACGTCGATTGATGGGTCTCACTGAGGAGGAACATAACACTGTACAGTATTATTTAGATAAGCTGCGGCAGTTAGGAAAACAACGTCACCCGGAGGGCGACGACAAGGTGAAATCTGTTGTTTTCGTCTTGTTGCGCAAACATACTAGAAAGGTTATAGCGGATCTGTGCTGGGTGGTCGCAGAATTGCGTAACAGTCGGTGCGTTTGTACTATTGCATTGGTGCGTTCGGGGAACCCTTGAATGACCCAAGGGACAAGAGTGTGTTCTTTTGCATCAGCATTTATGAAAAGAAATGATTTATTTATAATTTATATGCCGAGAGATGCACGTTTTGCAGACAGTCTCGTTTATCCTCTAAGCGCTACGGTTTTTCAATATGTGATGGCGGAAAAATTGTAATTATTTGTAGTTTTTTTTTCTAAAAGTACAAACCATTTCGATAGAGCCCAAACCTTACAGCTCCATTGATATATGAAGTTATTTGTGAGGTATTAAGTCAGTTCTTCGGTTACTGACAGAATTAATGTGTTCCGTTCCTATTTGATGGTTTTAAATTCGTAACATTTGCTTTTTATGTTGTACGAGAATCAAAATAATCACAAATAATCTACTTACTTGGTCAAATATATTGTGCAGGTGTGGTCGAGATTCGAAAAAAATGCACAATTCATGATGTGACTTAATATACTCAATTTTGTTATTCAACCATCTGTAATTTCACTACGTGATACTTCCTCATAGATCACTAATTTGCAGTGGCTTACCATTGTTGTCATTTTCTTTAAGCCGTTTTAAATAAATAAACACCAAGGTTTTGTAGTGTTTTTTTCTATGCAATTAGTACTCCCTCTAACAAAAAAATCGCATATTCTGTTTCTGGAAGATTGATTCAAAGGCGGTTGGTTTTGTTTTTCTTTGTTCGAGATCAGTTCTTGTTAGCTCTTGAACTCTTCAATTGTCATATCTATTTCTCAATGTGCACGCACTTCTCTCCCACTTGACCATCTCTCATAACTTTTATTCGGACTGGTTTTCATCTTTAAGAACTGCAACCTCCCGAGGAAGAACAGTTACCTTGTCCTCTAGATTCGATCATTTTCATATCGTAAACTTCGTGACATCACGTCAATTCCTAGTAGACATTCTCCGGCTCAACTATCTATTTCATTGATATCGACCTGGATTCGTGACGAGAGAAAACGAAAAGGAATTGATCCATCAAGCCGACCCGACTCGACCTCTCGGTCTTGCTAGTTCCTGTTCCTCTGTTATAAATTAGTAACAGGTTCTTGTATTTGTTATCTTCCGCTTCCTTACTTTAATCACACTTTCAACACTAGAACTTTAATTTTAAATGTATTTTTAAAATATTTGATTTCCAGAAATACATTTAAAATCAAAGCTGATTTTTTTAAACTGTGTCGGGGCTGAAGTTCACGTGTTTCTGTTAAAACTGTTCACGCTTGGTTTTTTCCATTTTTTTTTCCTTCATAACGCACCAGATCTTTGTTTTCTTCGATGTGCGAGGGTTAAACGTGAAAACTGTGAACTCTCAGATGAAAGAGGAGTAATGCATCATCTTCGTTCGTTAGATAGATATCCTTGAAAGTGAGAGAAACGATGTTAGGCTAAGCGTAGCTCTATGGAAAAAGAACGGTGAACGCGAGTAAATCCAGTTCTGCTCCACTGTCTGCCACTTATGACCAGAAGAAAGACGGATCATTTACAGGAGATTTTAAGCCTGTTAGAAGATATCTGTGGCTAAGATAGAATTGATCTGGGGTTAAGCTAGGATCGAAGCTATAATTGATAAAATATCTAGCTCCTGCCCTAAGTTCATATACGATTTTAAAATTACATTTCCCATAACCTAATGTGCTCTATCTCTAAAATTCTGACAGACAGTCACTTTCACTTTTTTTCTTGATCCTTCTTCGAAACAGCGCAAATTTCTTTCGAAAAGGCCATGTTCATAGCGTCTTCCTCACCATTTTGTCGAGCAATAAAGTACTAGCACCTGTTTTTACGCTAACCTTGAATTATTACCATCTTTTTCCCTTCACTGGCTACAATTATCTGTCATTTAGAATGTGGAAGCATTTTTCTTACAAAAATTGCTTCAAATCAATTATTTTGCCTTTTGTTCTCATATCAGTGCAATACTACATAGAATACTTATTCTTTTCCACAAATTTCGTAGATTATAGGCGGAAGACATTCTGGAACTTCCTCAGCGAGAGATTTGGTGAAGATAGCTGATTTGAGCGAGTACACGATTCTCAAGAAGCACCAGTTTCAATTTCTTTTTCCTTTTTGTTTTTTTTTTCTTGCTGAGTGCATGTCGTTGGGGAAATCTTAGAAAATTTTGCAAAGTGATTGCTGGAAAATGAGTTCTTGGTTGTGCTTTTAGTGGAGCTTCACTTCTTTGTAAAATATAAGCAAAAAAAGGACAAAAAAGAGATTTGTTCTGCTGAGCTCAAGTTGAATAGATGATATAACTTTACGGTCTTCATTATTCAAGAAGAAAAAAAAACGAAAGAAAATGAGTTTGCGTAGTAAACAGGTTCTACAATCTGTTATGGTTTCTGTTCATAGAAGGCTGTTGACCTGAAATCGATCTTGTTTGAGTACAATAGTAGAACTATTTCATGTTTCTAGTACATTAATGATCTTGGAAATCTCACAAAGAAGAGAGTTTTTTTTTCTCTTTTCTTTTATCATTGGGAGATGTAACTGTTATTTTTCAAAGGAATTTAATTGTGGAAATAATTGAGAGTAACGTTCGATAGTTAATCGTCCATGACGTCACTCCCAACGTACGATTACGGGACGTTGATGTCCTTGGGACAAACCTTGATAATTCACTTGCTTTTCGGTTGTACACGCCTTTACCTCATTTTGATTGCAGGATGATTATGATTGCTTTAGTTCTCATGAAATTATTATCATAATTAGTCCTCAATTTGTTCTTTTTGTTGTCACGTGATAAACAAGAGGGCGGAGCGTATTCCTAGACAATGCACATGTGAGACGCATGGCTCATTTTTTTATACAGTTTATTCATAAACAGTTGTTTTGGATAAATAAATAAATAGTAGTCTAAGTAACAACTATCTTTCCAAACTACGTAATTTTCTGTTATGAAGCATATATTCGAATATTCACTTTGTCTACGGTACTGTTGAATCCTTTAACAGCTCAAAATTTCTATAAAACTTGTATTTCTGCACTTCATCTAATGAGGAGTGACCAGACGACCCTTTAGAAGAAACCCTACCTGAAAAACACGGTTTGCAACCTAACCCTTCCTACTAACTGCAGCATTGGCCTTCACGATGAACTTTGCCCTTTGTGGAGCTCAATCGAATCCTTGCTGTCCGGCCTTTATCTATTGGATTTCTATATGTGTGTATGTAAGTGTGCACGGCTTTGCGAAAAACTGGTTCTTCATTTTTTTGTGTGTGTGTCGGTTGTCAGCTGAAGGTTGGTTGCGGCAGAACAGAACAGGAAACGATGAAGAAGCAAATAAGTTTGAACAAGTTGGAGTTAGTTTGAATTTTGTTGATTTAAAGAAGAGGACATGTAGTATTACACTAATTTGATGGGAATAGATTTTAATTGACTACTGGTCTGAGGTATTTAAGTATTCGCAAAGATCTAAGATAGAGAGGGATGCGACTATAAACGAGGACGGCTTTAAGTGAGCGTAGAATCCTTCTTGTTCTGAACTCGGCAATATAACTTCAAAAATATAGAAATATCGTTTGGGAATTAAGTTGAGAATGAAATTTTAAGACATTCAAGTTTTTTTTTTTGACAAAGTTTTAAACCAGTTCGTTGAGGATTGTCAGAATTTTTGCACATCTTTAAAAAAAAGCTGCGATATTTCTGATGCCTTTCACTATAAAATAACAAAACTGTTCAAACAACACCTTTTTGCATTCCTTAAGAAAACCAAAAAAAATACTCGTGAGTTCTTCGAAAGTTCTCGTGAGTTCAAAGAGTTATTTGTGTTTTTCTCAGTCCTTGCTGTGCTGCGTTCTGTTAAGAGGCATTATGGTTCCCACTGCATATTTCCAATGTTGACGCCTCATTACGTTCGGATTGGCCACAGTTCAGTTTTTGGTGGTGGAGCTATACCTAGTCTATCTTCATTTGTAAATTTCCTTCGATTTGAGCAAGGTTTATATCTTCATCTATTGGTTTGGCGTCTGAATCATCCCTGAATCCATGAAATTTTCTTGACTGTCTTCAAAATAGCAGCACAAATCTGTAAGGAAATCTACAATGATCTACAAAGTAGCAATTTTATGTTTTTCTAACGCCTACAAAGTTTCATACATTAATCTCGGGATTTTCTTTCGCATGGAAGTTACCGAAATCTACACATTTTACCGAGGAATGCTCATGAAATAGAAACTTACCACATTGTATCACTCGTACCTTGGACGGATCAAGTTCAGTCCGTCACTCTTTCTTGCTGAACTTTCTTCAGCACCATAACCACTAAGGCGCTAGAGAACGACTCTAAACACACTGTGAATAGTTCATAAAATTCTCTACAGAGCGTGTTTTAAAGCTATTCTCCGAGTGTAGTCATGAAGGGAACGCGTATGGATCAGGAACAGGGTTCTTCACGATCTGTCGTTACAGTAGTTACAACAAGGAAGTAACACCCATCTTAACCTAAAAAGTTCTTACAACGACTAGGGATTCTGACCTTGTACGTATTTTGAGGAAATTGTCCAAATATTGATCCTTGAATAGATCACTAACTAAGGAAGTGTCAACTACATTTCTCCAAAATGTCTAACTTGTTTCTATAGTTGATCTACACATTACCGGAATAGATGAGTTGCGAAGAATATCTCGGAATTCGATAGATTTCGTGGGTATGTCTTCTACACATTTTCACATATATCTATCTTTGCTCGTCCTTGACAATTTTTCTTTTGTCGCTGTATCGTCTTCGACTTATTCATCCGTCAGCGCTGTTTTCTATCGAACTTTAGTTGATTATTTATCTCATATAGTGGATCCGAAAATATGTTCATTAATATATGGTAGGGTCAAAACGACATGAAGCACGTACGCAATTGCGTACGCGACTTCTCTCGAGGCGTTTCGGCGGAGCGTAGCGGCTAGTAGTGTGATGAAATCCTTGCTGGCACAACCCATCGCTGCAGTTTGCGACGGTCCCAACTCGGTCCCAACTGCTGCCTCCACCGCGCCGTTTCGAGCGCGTACGCAAATGCACCACAACTACAGTCGTGATTCATGTCGTTGTGACGCGACTATACTGTTGAAGAGTTCCTTCCACATTTCATCCCATTTCCCAGTTACTCAAAAATAATTAATGATATATTGAGGGAGTAATTTGAGGTTGTTCGGAGTTGTCAATGTTATTTTATAGAGAAAACACATGATTTGCGGTTTTCCTTCACCGTACAATAACATTTTCATATCTACCTTCACCCTCGGTGTCACTTTCCACCAACTTTGTTATTTGGCGGCTGGTTTGGTGAATCACGTGATCATCCAGAGAGCAATTACGTAGTGTTGTGGCAAATCTATAGAGAAGGATGGAAAGAAAAATGGGAATCACCAACATATGCAAGTTTTAGCACAATTCTCATAACTTGCACTTGGAACGTAGGGATAGCGTAGCTATCCCGGTGCGGATTTGTATTTCGCTCTTGAAATTTGTCTTTTTGTATACGATTTCTAATTAACCCCATTAGTTAGTTGAATAGATCACCATAGTGATCACATCGCTTCATTCCTCAACCAATTTTGTGATGTGTGGGGTTCAACATTAAATTTTCACCTATGTTTAACGTGATATTCTTCTGATCGCACGTAAATTTCGCTCAAGAAGTATCGACGTGTGATTGTGATGTTTTCTCCTGTTGTGTGTGTCTCTAATTAACAAAACCGCTGCATAAATCCATGTTTTTTTTAAATGAAATTGCCGTCACTGTAGCTATGAAGATTTTCGATTTCCGCAGTTACGGCTACGGAAAATTAAGCAAAAAAAAGGTTCAAGACGGTTCTTTCTATACACGAAGAACGATCTCTATAAGACACATTATAATTGGGGGCTCCTTTCATACGTAAACGCTAGTGTCGTAATGGAAAATACTTTTTTTTACCGTATTCAAGTTCGATTTTTGGTGATAACTTAGAAAAAAAAATGTTAATGGGCTAATAGTGAGGTTAAGAGTGAAAATGAATCATCTCTGCGGTAATTTGCTCCTGGTGATGATTTAAAAAAAACCCTAATAGCGTAGTTAACGACTGTTGCGTAATGCGTGTTCCATTTTTGTAATACTGTGGCTTTTTTTCAGCAAGACGAGAATAATGAACTTGCCAAATGGCGGAAAAGGATGCGAGGTGATATCGAAGGAGAGTTGTTGAATCCAGAAGAACATGGACGCCATTTTGAAGGTGATAAATAACATCTTTTTTTATTTACATTATTGGATTTAAATTGGATCTTTCAGGGGATATCATTCTGTTTCCTGAACAGGCGAAAGAAATCTATGAGAACGCTTTGAAAGCGGGGAATAGACGGGTGAAGCGAAAATTTATTGGTTCAAACTTGCGACGTTGGGATCCAACGCGACCTATTATTTATAGCTTTGACGGGTCTCATAGTGAGTTCTTTCGAATTTCCAATCATTTATTAAGTATTTAACAATGATTTACAATTGCATTCTATTGAAGTTTATTGGTTTTCTATCGCTCGCTCCTTATAAATGGCCTCCATCAGGTCCTAGAGAAAGTTGTTGTAATGATGTTAAGAAAATCCATATGTCCCAACAGTTCCGCAAGCTCTTATTCGAAAAATTTAATGAATTATTTAATTTCTACTCTAGTTGTATTGTTATAATTAAGTGGTAAGTAAGTCTTATGTTATGTCTCCTGAATGAAACTGGTACTCGCATATAGGCCGCACTGCAAATCAATGCCGGAACCGTAGGTTTGCCTCCCATGTCAACACACTACTTCAGTGGTGAAGCCAAAAAGTATCCTAAGAAAAGAAGGACAACAGGAGGGATTGGGAAAAGAAGGATTTTTTTGACATTGCGTCCTAAAAATTGCCTAAAATCACCAGAAATGAAGTTGCGGTCTGACAAATATCGCAAAACCATTGACGAAATAGTGGTACAACGCATAGTTGTAGTTTTCCCTTAATGCGTTCCTGTCATGCTGCATCATTCGTAATTCAACTGTTTACGCAAATTCCAGTCAGAACCTCATCAAACATTACATACGGTCAGGCGTCATGTTTGTTGACGCGGTGTGAAAATGTTCAGGTCACAAACACACTATCACGCCGTACTCCGTATATCATCACACATCGTATCATCAAGGTCTTATCTAAATATCGATAATACGTAGTGAGACAGCAATGAAAGAAATGAAAAGTGAAAAAGTTTCGGATGCATAGAATTCGGAAGAGTGACTGGTAAAGAGAAAACTTAAAAAACAAACGAACAATTTGGGTTCTTTTCAAGTTATCTTGCCTGAAATTTAGCTGTTTTGAACTTCACAATTTGAAGCATTGAGATCAAGAATTTGTTGAACGTCTCACATCAAAAAGTTGTAAGTAGGAGGCAACAACAGAAGAAAAACAAATACTGTTAATAAAGGTCAACACCAATCTTAGCTAGCGTTCAAGCAAATCAATAAAGAAAAACATTTGCAATTTAAATAGTAAGAAGAAGAATAGTAAAGATCTTCATATTTCCAGCATCTCGAGAACAACGTATAATCGAATTAGCTTTGGAGCACTGGCACAACATCACATGCCTGAATTTTGTCCGCAACGACAACGCAAACAGCGGAAATCGCATAGGTAAAAGATTAAAACACTTTTCATTTGAATTCCTTTAAATTTTCAAAAAGTCAATCTGTCGTGTTCACTCCTCATCACGTTCCCTATTGTTTTCTTTGGAAAATTTTTCGAAAGATTTGGCGATTTGATTCTATAAAACGCGTGGAACTGTAACCTCGGTTGTGTCTCAGTTCACAAATTTAATACAGTTCAGAATTTCCCAACTTATCCATCATTAAGCGTTGTTTGCGCTCGACCTTGATTGTATTGAAAGAAAAAGAAGTTGATACGTCTGAAGTTAGTTGTATCTGCTGGACGGCGGAAATAAAGATCACTGAAAAAGAGTGTCGCAATCACTGATCTGCTTATTGCTCCTGTTCTGGGCAGACGAGGTCCAAAATAAAACCTAATTATACTGCCTGAAAAATTGTCGATGTACACGTTTTTGCTGTTTTTAAAGTTCTATCGATCTGTTTCACTACTTTACATGAAATTCAACATTCCAGTTTTCACGGATGTCGATGGTTGTGCTAGTAATGTAGGTAGACATCCGCTTGGTGAGGAACAATTAGTGTCGCTAGCGCCCGAATGTATTAGAGTGAGCGATTCTTTACTCTTTATTTTTTTCGACAGTTACTTGTGGACAGTTTTTTTCTTGTATTTGTTTTTCGATCGCATACGATTGTGTAAAGCTATGATTATCTTAGTGACTAGTGTCAATCTTTTCCTATTTCAGCTGGGTGTAATTGCTCACGAGGTAGCACATGCACTAGGATTTTGGCACGAACAATCACGACCAGATCGTGATCAATTCGTGAACGTTCGATGGGAGAACATAGACAAGGTGAGAACATTGACCTAGAACGTCACGAAAAACCTTATCGGCGGAAAAATGTATTACAAAGTTAGAGTTAATGAGAAGTGAAGGGCACAAGAAATTCCGCATGTCTTTTTAGCTGTTTCTTTTGTTCTCATAATCGATTTTCTTGAGAAGAGAGAAATTTATGGATGTGTTTGTAGGGAGTTTACGTCTGTTGCATTTAGGATTCTAAAGGACAGTTTCTGAAGGAGGACCCAGATGACGTTGACAATGCGGGTGTGCCATACGATTACGGTAGCATTATGCACTATAGGTAAGTTAGGGGAATCTATTGTTTAATTTTCTTACAGTTAGACGACAGTTGGTGCAAAGTATCATTCGAATGCACTGTTTCTGCAATTTCTGCGTTATTTGCTATTAGCTTGATCTAATACTGTTGTGCACTCATAACATTCTCGCTCATGCTTAATATTTTGGGCCATTTATTCCCAGCCAAGCTTTTATGTGGAAATCTTATCGATAGATTTGAATTTCGAGTTTTCCTTTCGCTCGTAAGCTGTTTCAAAGGCAGTATTCACAGAAATTTCCAATGTAGGGTTCTACATATCCGCTAGTAACTAGGGTTGAGGATGTTGCAGTGAAAACGAGAAACGTCCTCTACGAATACAGGAACCAGATGGATCAGGAGCATCGGACTGATCAATGTACCCTACGAAAAACTCTTTAAACCCCTAGGACTGATTGACTGAAACTAGGTAAAGTAGATTAGAGATGAAATAACACGACAAATTCTTCACATACGCATCAGTTAAGAAATCCCCCCATTCCCTCGATCTCATTGGGTTGGGGGTAGGGGGGAAGAGTTGCTTCATTGGGTAAATTGCTCAGCTCCTGATTGCAATGAAGCAACACATACTGTTTGTTTCTGGTCTGTTTTCTGTACTCATGGAGGGTGTTTCGTGTTTTCGTAGTGTTTCAAGAAGATCAGATTTTTGGGAAGAGTTGCGCTTAAACACAGTGAGATCTGTAAAATATGTTTGGATCCCTGTCTGCTGTTGGAGAGATCATAACCTATAGAATTTTTGCAAAAAGTGCCTTTAATACCAATGTTAATATGGACACTGAAGGGAAATTTCCAGCGCTTTGCAAATCTACCTCACAGGAGTTGGTCGGTGAGGAGATTAGAATTGCAATTTTTTTTTTCAGGAGCAAAGCATTTTCTCGTTACGATGATCTCTATACAATCAGCACTTTCGTTACGGACTACCAAAAAACTATTGGTAGGTGCATGAATCAGTATCGTTTCGTTTTAAAATTGCGCTTATAATTGTTATTCAATACTTAGCAATTATTTCCATTCTTTCTAACACGATTTGAATTTCGACCATTTGCTTTGCTTTGAACCTGTTTCGTTAACAAATATTATTCGTTTGGAAATTTCAATTTCCATCGCGCAGCGATTGAAATCAAGGTCATTACGCAATTAAGAGTTGATCTTTGGATAATGGGAATGATTTGCAAAAGCAGCCGCGTGGAAACTAAAAACCGTTTTCCCTCTGTGAACAGAAAATTGAGGAGTGCTACCTGAACAATTTATGAATTTGTTCGAAGTTTTGCTTTTTCTTTCCATGCCCAAAACTTGCGCACTATGATGTCTGTTTTTGTGTTTAGGACAACGAGATCAACTATCATTCAACGACATTCGATTAATGAATAAAGTCTACTGCAGTAATGTATGTGCACGGAAGTTGCCCTGTCAGCGTGGTGGCTATACGGATCCAAGGAGGTTAGTGATTAAGGTTGAGGACTGCTTTTCGGAGATTGTTGCTGCAAGCTATTCCTGAATGATTCTTTTTTTATCACACTGATACACGTCCCTACTTTTATATTGTAATACTAACGGAAGTGTGTTCCCTTCTCAAGATGGGACGATGTTGTTTCTGTTAGAGATATAATGATCGTCTCAAGACTACTGAAGTCATGAGACCATCAAAACAACAAAATGTAGTAGTTATGTGGTCAAACATCGTCCTACTATCAAAACAAATGATGTGTGAACTGTCAAAATGACATAATCAGTACCAAAATGACATATCAGTTTATGACGAGATGCTTTCCATCATAGGCTCTTTTGACTAAATCTTAATAGACAAATTAACTCTTTTGCTGCGTAACTTGGGGCGAAATAAAAGTGAGAAACATCAAATTTTAACGATCATAAAAGTTTCATGTGAACAGCGCTATCTTCAAAGCAGAACTTAAATCTGGCAGTTTTTGAAAAGATTTTCGATTCGGCCTATCACCGTAATCGTATTGGATCACACATAAGCTTACTGTTTTGTGAAAAGTCTAAGGATTTGCAGAATTATAATCTTATATCATATAATAATACAATAGATTGGTTCGTTTTGTGTTCGTTAACCACTCACTACCATATGTGGACTGTATGTGGACCATATGACTACCATATGTCATTGTTAATTATGGCTACTCGAAATACATTAGAACAATAGTAAAATAAAGTAAAATAACAGTATCCGAAATTGGAACGCCTCCAGTAGTTAGGGCGAGGAATCCTCTGCCACATTTATTCTTTGCTCGCGATTTGTATCTTGCAGGCATCTGAAGGTGGTGTCAACTTATTCATCAAAATTATAACAGCAACTTCTATACTGGTTACGGATTTTGATTGAAATTAAACTTGAGAGATGTTATGTTCAAAACCTGCTGTCGAAATCCGACTCCTGTTTACTGTTTTGCATTACATTCTTTAGACACCGGTTTACGCAACATCTATCATCGCCAGTCGAACACGTTCGTCTTTCGTCCTATTCCATCTATTAGTTATCACTTCAAAAGAAGAAGTCGATAGCGATTGTGGAAGTGATCAACACCACCAGCCGTGATGGTGGATCATCCAGTTTGTTCTTCCAATGAAATATGGAGCTGATTGGTACCGAAAACGCTGCAAGATCGAGACAGCCGCCTGAACAATACGCAGTTCCGTTTAGGGTTGAACATCCTCTTAAAGAAATACTAAACGATCATCTAGGGGGCGACAAATGATCGGTGGGAAATGGTATCTATAATAATTCATCATAATCTTCTTAGGAACAACAATTCATAAACATAACAGTTCATGCTGTTTGTAGGAAATAAACAATTATGAACAGAAATAAGTTAAAGGATATTCATTATTTTTTTGCGGCTAAGGCGGAAAATAAGAATAAATGGTGGTTCGGTTATGAGAAGTTTGGTCGAAGAGACCATATCGATCCACTCATTCGGTCTGACCTCGCTCCGTACCTTAGTTTAACCACCAACGTCCTCTCATACTCTTTGCTTTATGTTTCTTGGTGTTTTATTTCGAGCCAATTCATCTTAGTATCTGGGACTTCTTCGTAACGGATATTTATGTTTAGGAGTATCCATCAGTGTTTACTTTATTTATTTATTCATTTATTCCCATTCATCATGAGTGCACCGAAAAATCCTGTATATTAGATTATATAATCCTGCTACATGGTAAAGGGCTTAGTCTGTGTGTAAATGCGGCGTCTTTGTGTATCACGAATATACTTTATGCAGTGAACTGAGTTCAATTTCGGCTCATTGTTTTTGTCCAGGGACGAGTCTGATGTCGTCGATTTGATGCGCAGCCGCCAGCAGGCAGTAAAAGGGGTGAGACGGATCCCATAACGTCAAAGTGATGCGCCGGAGCTAGAAAGCGGTAGAATGGGCTGAGACGGGTTCCATGCCCCGTCTCTTCCCTTTTACTGCTACAACGTCGAATAGGTGCGTCGGCGTCAGAAAGCACTAAAAGGAGATGAAACGTATCCTACTGCGCCAGATTACATCACAGAAGACAGAAAGATAGGGTGAGACGGGTCCCATGGTGTCGAATTGCTATGTCGGGACCAGAAGCCAGCGATGGGTCTGTGCGCTGGCAGTTAATATGATCTCATCTAACACTCTTATCTTGATCAGTGTGGTTTCTTTCATGTTTACCTTAAATGCAGTTTGAAAGAAATGTAGAAGAAGCAGGTTTTGCCCATAACTTGGATAATGTTTTCAAATTGTAGTGGTATTTCTACAGTTTTAGGTTAAAATTTAATCCAATGTAACTAATTTATTAATTATTAGCTATAATAATTGATTAAACTGATTTTTTTAATGAGAATAGTGCAAGATGTTTCATCGATAGAAACACTTGTGAAAGAAAGACAAAGCGTTTGTTGTTGGTATAAATAAGAACAAGTTCGTTTTTGTCGTCACAGAATCGAACATTTTGTTATTTACAAGTGCTTTATTTATTTACAACAACAAGTTCGATTCTGTGACGACAGAAATTTACTGAGTGCTGAAAACAGGATTTCCTTTTCACTCAAGTAGAACATCACAAAAAGTGAAAATCCGGTGTTAGCTGGAAGTTTAGCTTTTATATATCTTAGCAGACATCGCTTTCTAGTTGCCACCCGATCACAGATGACTTATTTGGAAAGATTTGAGCAGCACTGTACTCTAAAATCCTGTAAAACCTGGGCGCCTTTACCTGAACAATCTTAAAAACTTTAATCTCTGTTCATTGAGAGTTTGAAGACAGCGCCTTTTCTTTCCGAAACTATGAAGTCGAACGCTAGCGCATAGCTTTCTTTTTCTTGAAACTACTGTATCCCCAAATTTGAAGGTGTGATCGATGTCGCTGTCCTGATGGATTCACTGGTCAATTCTGTGAGCAAGTAATGCCGGGGTACGGTGCTATTTGTGGCGGAAAAATAAGTGTGAGTGCTTTTATTATATTGCAAGGTGTTGCCTCAAAGAAGTGAAACAAACTTCGAGTTTAATTGGAATTTCAATGGCTTTGTTTGGAATATTCCCTATTTTTTAGGTTAACAGCGGCTGGACAAAATTCAGTAGTCCAGGATATCCGCGAGAATTCAAAGAGGGTGAGTGGAGAATCTAATTTGTCTAAATGGTAAGAGATGTTTTAATATTGTTTTTTGCACTTCAGGACAGGAATGCTCTTGGCTGCTTGTGGCTCCTCCAGGACAAGTAGTCGAAATGCAGTTCATTGGAGAGTTTGAGATGTATTGCAAGGTTAGTAATTCGGATGAGTTATTGATTTTATTGTTCTTATTCTGATTTAATAGCTTTCTATTATTTGTTTTCAATTATTTCAGTAGATGGTTTTAATGACACAGTTGAGATCCTTGAGACAATTTTAATTAAGGTCAGGCATTCCCTATGCATGGACTACGTTGAAGTTCGAAATTCAACTGATTTTGCCAACACTGGCATGAGGTTTGCATCATTCACCTTATAAAGCCATTTTAAAAATAGTCGTGTTGTATTTGCACTTCATTTCATTTCTACAGATATTGTTGTTATGGTACGCCTAATACGAGCATTCGATCTGCAACAACCGACCTTGTGGTCTTGTTCCGCAGTTTCTATCGTGGTGGCCGTGGATTTGAGGCACGAGCTCGGGCACTACCAGCAAATGGTCAGTGGGCATCGTGGAACGCATGGACACCCTGCACAGCAAGTTGTGGAGCATGCGGTTCACGGATGCGGACACGTGTCTGTTACTATGGAGCATGCGCGTATGTATTACACTCTTTCCATATTTACATTTGTGGAGTGCCACCTTGAAATCTAACAAGTCCCAGAGTGTTTGTGCCAATTACGGTTTTTTTTTTCTAGATAATTCCCCTTCTACCCCTCACGATTTTGCATGACTTTTTATCCACGCACTTCCAACCCACGTGACCTGTGTGATGCAAGAGCATGTTAAGCACGAATTCCACTCAGTGAATTGAAACTGAGGGGCAATTCTATATTGAAGAGAATTATCATTACAAAATCATGTAATATATAAAAGTAGAGATAAAAGAAGTCTTGTCTAGTTCACATCATCAACAACGTTGTACAGAACAAACAAATAATCAACAACAACTGTGGTCGGTCACATGAATCACAAATGTAGCTTTGCATTTGCGTACGCTTACGAAACGGCGCGGTGGAGGTGGCAGTTGGGATCGGGTTAGGACCGTCGCAAAATGCAGCGATGGGTTGTGTCAGCAAGGATTTCATCACACTACTAGCCGCTACGCTCCGCCGAAACGCCTCGAGAGAAGTCGCGTACGCAATTGCGTACGAGCTTCATGTCGTTTTGACTCTATTATAACCGTGTTTTTGAGAAGCACTTATCGTTGAGCTAAATCCAGGTGTTTTAAAGGTAATTCTCGTCTGGGATGCAAAGCTTATGTTCACCTTCTTAAATAATAGTTAAATGAAGGACCAAAAAGGTTTCCCCATCGAAAATCGACTTTGCTTGAACGAGGACAGCTAATAAAATGGAATATTTATGTTACACAGTGACGTAATAATTGAGGGATAGGAACTAGTACAAAACACTCTTAAAATTAACGTATTATATTTTGAAGGAAATTCCCACACATTTGCAGGGATGGTAAAAGGGATGGTCGCATAACTACTTGTGCAGTATATGAGCACTAATGTCCAAAAAATCGAATTGTCTCTGTTATAAACCACTGCTATATAACTATCTACAACCAAGGTTTCGGAACAAAATGTCCTGAAGCCTGGTGCAATCGCGTAAATGACTGCTTTCGAAGTGGCTGTAATCAGATTGCAGAGATGAGTAAAGGTCCCACCTTGATTGCAGCTGCCAGCTCTACTGCGCACCTTCAAGCGCAGCCGCTTACGCAGTTCCGCCAGGCTTCAGGTCTTTTTAACCTGACTGTAGATCTTCGTACACTGCCATCCTCGAAAAAAGCAACATATGGAGTTATATAGGTGAAAATACCTTTTTCAACGCCATTGGTTTTAAGAGCTGTCTCTTTTTTTTATTGCTCGGCTTTATCCTAAGGCTACCCGGGTGATTTCGCAGCCGCCCGCGCGCTTTCCGGGCAGCCTAAGGCACGTTTCTGTCAAATAGTTGTCGAATAGCAAATAGTCAAATAGTTGTCAAATAGCAGAACATCCTACTCACCTCCATTCGCATATTTATGAACTCTTCCTGGGATTTGTTCTAAACATCCCGCCCGAAATGTTTCCATATATGTTTTCGTTACGCTATACTTATCGTTATATAATTTAATGCAGTCTCAAATAGAGTTAATTCCAGATGCATGCTTTTTTTCTGGAGTAGATTTTTTATCCCTATCAAAACTAACGAAATCTGTTGTAGCGGTGAACCAGTGGAAACACAAGTCTGCAACACACATATCTGTAACGGACTATGTGCACAAAAGAAAACGGAGGATGGTGAATGTAGCGGATTCTTATCATTATTACGAGGAGTCAGGTGCAAAAAGTAAGTGCGCTCAGTATCGCTTAGTGTGATGCCGATCTAGAGAATAAGATGAAATTTGCAGAGAACGAACCGTAATGGAACCATGTGATAACGCTTGTTGTCCAGGATTTTCAAATGTGGGTGGTCGCTGTGTGCGGTGATAAACGGGGTGTTTTTGGTCTATGATCAATTTTATGTATAGCATTGATGAATGAACAGGATAATAAATTTTATGTAATTGTCAAGCTTTTAACTGTTAAACCAACTCGTTCCACATCGTTTTCAGCTCGCAGGAAATTGGTGGTGGATGTATCATACTCTAACGACGAAAACGTTGAATTCGTTTTTTTTTTCTTCAAAAAAAAGTGCTCAGACAACAACGGTGAACAATCAGGTTATCAGGGAATTCGGATTCGTAGTGCAATATGACGTAGGCGGTTGCGTAAATAATCGCGAAGCTTCTGAGGCAGTTCCCATAGTTCTTCAGCAAACACCACAGCACGAGAATGAATTCACACGCAAAGGTAAACATTATGAATTTGTTCTCATTGATTTCGATTTTCCACAAATGATTATCGATGTCGTTTAGACGTGTGAGCCGAAAGTGTAAGCAAATGTTGTAGCCTTCTTTAGCTGTACTTCACCGCCGCTCCCTTATCTTTTAACATATAGCGCAGGAAAACTTGAAAAACTTCCTAATCGTTTTCTTTTTCGTAGGCACATATCAAAGAAGCAAACATATAAACTTTTCTAATCATGTGCGTATCGTAAAAAAGGAGCAAAAAAATCGGTGTCAGGGAAATGTCTTGCGGCACAGATGTTTGTGATATAATCGTCCAACAGGGACAGAGAACATCTCACGTAGCTCGAAAATCCGTGAATATAACTTCGATTTCAATGCCAAATTGTGAGTGATAGTGCACACATATTCAGGTGCTAGGCACCTGAATATACAGAAAAACCACTTCGCCAAAAATTACTACTAAACAGCCATGGATGGGATTATGGTATACTAAGCATCCGTGAGCGTGAAAGGGCCTGTGAAAACAATGGATGAGAGGAGAAGCTAAAATCAAATCAGAACTATTGCAGAGTCAACACGACATGAAACACGGTACAGTTGCGTAAGCGGCTGCGCTCGAAAATGCGCAGTGGAGCGTAGCAGCCAGAGGGTCTCCGATAGCACCATTCTTCGCTGCAGTTCCCGATGGTCCCACCTCGATTCCAACTGCTTTCTTTACTGCGCAGTTTCGACCGTAGCCGCTTACGCAACTCCACTGTGATTCATGTCGTTCTGACCCTACCACATGTGGCTTGCGGTGCAATTGCACAAACGGTTGCGCTCGGAGTGGGGCGTTTGAACCTCCTTCACGCTCACAGTGGTGTTCGATAACAACAACCGAAGGAGCCGCAAGACCGCCCGGCTGTGAACTCTGCTCGGAGCCATAAACGCATGGTTGAACGCTCCCAGCAAAATTCACAGTTCATATTATCGTAAGAGAATAGAAATTCTTACAGATGGTGCATATAAGTAATTGGAGAAGAACGACATAAGGAAGTGAAAGTCCTTTGCAATAAAATGATAATCACGCATTTATTGCATAGAAAAAAGGCAAGACAATAAACGTTCCTTACTCGTCAAACAGCTAGTTCGCAGAAACAATACCGTACATATTTCACTGGGTAATAATGACTAGATCTCTGCTAAATGAAAAGTCATCAGAGTTGCGTTTGTTCGAATCGAAAAGAAAAACCAGAATTAATATTTTGAAGCATGTACAATATGAACATATTCGAATAAAAGGAAGACGAGGAAAAAAAATTAACACGAGAATTTCAACCCGAATAGCAATGCGATACAATTCTTCATAAGAATACTTAGGTAGATGAAGATGATCTTGCAAGAATTCTACTAAACAAAAAGTTAAATTTTACATACGCATTAGTGTTATTACATGTACTATGCCAGTATTCTGAGGAACAATACTTGTCTTAATGTAACTGCTCATATAACCCAATTAATGGCTCACTTTGAGATGTCTTATGATCGAAGAGATGGATCCAAAATACCCGGAGAAATCAGCACAGTTTAAAAGAAAAATTAACTCCTGTATTGCTTCAGGAGCTGGAAACGACTCAATAATCGCACGTGGTAACGGCCCGTTGGCGCGATGGATGTCGGCAGTAGTTCATCTTTGATTAGTGGTGCCAAAAATGACCCACCCACACCCACACTTCTCCATTCCATTGTGATCAATCGCACCAACAAGCCGAGCCGAACTATCATCATCCGCTCGGGTGTATCTGAGGACAGAGACTAGTTATTAATAATATATAATATGTTGTTCATGTTCAAAGCTCATGTTAGTCATGGCTGAAAAGAACCCAAATCGCTGAAGCAGAGACTTTGCCTGCCGCCAGAAATAAATTAATATAATGTTAATTTAACACCAGGTAGAAGCTCCAATAGGCCATATTGAAAAGTAGAAACGCAACGGGAAACGCTGTACGGCACCGCTCGTCGATTCGTTGTGCAACGCGTCGTCCACGCAAATTTCGTAACGTTCGTGTCCAGTGCAATGCCCTCCGTGATACCTCAACCGTCTAAATTATTTCAATTGATTCGATTTAACGTCAACAGAAGTTGAGAATTTATTCAGTCGTTAAAATAATGATTGAAAGATAATAAGCGCACGAAAAATTATCAGAATGTAACCAGAAGTAAGGATTACATGATGGCGAAGGCGTGACAATGATGTTTTTGATCGTTTTCTTCTCAATCGTTCAGCTCCAACGAAGTACCTGGAAGGAGGAGCAAAATGAGACAAAAAGAATAACCACGAGCCTTGCACTATCACCTTTCGATTGGGTCAGAGAACGCACAATAATAGGATAACATGCGTTACTAAGGCTATAATATCGCAAACAGTCATTGAAGTTGGGGTTGGGACCTTCTATGGTCTTATCACCGGACAATGATCACATGCAAGACACTTGTTCACTTGTCACCTCGATGATCTAGAAATTGATGGGTATCGACGCGATGAGGGTAGGGGAACTCCAAGTTTAGCGCTGTAAAATGTTTCAAACTTGTGGATATATAGTAGGATGTGAAGAATTTTCCGGAGCTTTTCGTGTTATGAACCGTCATACCAAACATATTGGGAACTATGATGAGTTTTTTGTTTTTGGAGTTACAAGAATAAAAATACAGTTTGTTGATAAGATTGTTTTTACAAAGGACTAGCTATGTTGGAGAATGGAAAAGATGTCGTCCAGCTATGCATGATTAACTTTTTTATTGTCGTAGCCGTAGTAGAATTCCAAAACATTTTCAAATTTTCTGAGACTAAGAAGACACTAATCGTGGGTAGTTGCACGAAAAATTGGGGCAGATATCCAATTTCTACAAAGTGAATTCTTTTAGGAGACGCATCGACGGCAGAAAAAAACGACTTAAACTAACGAAGAACGATTTTTTTTCGGATTACAATGACAAAACATACTAGTCGAGCACAATCAGACGAGAAAATATCGCAAACATTCAGTCCATAATAACCAAAATTTTAGAGGATCCTTAGGAGCAAAACAGGTCACCAAACTAATGGGAAACAATTTTGATAAGGCTTGGCGTTTATATTAAAACAATATTATACGAATAAAAAAATGAAAACTATCAAAAACAACAAAAAAGAGTTGTGAGGAGTTAGTTGTTCTTTGTTACTAGGGAAAAAAGGTCTATAACGGTAACATGTGTATACTTTCGAGGCTAAAAGGTCACTTTGAACTAAATCTATGAGGTTATCTAAACATTGAAACTGGAACTGTGAAAGAACGGAGCTAGTTTGAACAACTACTGAAAATTACGGTCGTCCTGTTAGCAGACGAGACGTACCAATATATGAGATGATTAAAATCTATTAGATTTGTGCACTCAGGTGACATTAACGTTGCCAAGTGAAAAATTCGAGATTAACATTTCAGTTGAATAGTTCTGGAGGCAAAATGGAAATACATACTACATCGAGAAAGAGTACGGAAAGTCTTTTTAAAAAAACAAATAAAAAAAACTATTAACATATGTGAGCGCAAAACATTTGCCCAACCCTAGACAAAATTAGGTGAAATAGGTTAAATGAAGTGAAATCGATTACTAAGAAAAAGTCACTCTATTCAAGATACTTCTGAGAGGAAAAAATTATGCGACGCTCAAATTCCAAGCTAAAGAAAGGGGAAAAGGCTGCTTCAGTCAAAAGTTTCGACTCACCTGGCTCCATTAGTGTTGACATCTGCTGATAAGGTCCGGAGACGCGGCTCAGCTCGTTCAGGACTTAACATATTCAACGCGATGTGGTTCTCTCGACTCGTGATCCCGAGATCTTCATCATTCTACAAAATACAGCAGATGCAATAGATGAAGTCTAGTAGAAATGAACTAAAGTCTGATGCAAATGAGTAGACGTTAGCGCTCGAAGTGGGACCCTTGCTAGCCCCAATAGGGTTCCAGAAACTAGCGTGGATCCCACCACAGCACATCAGGTTACGCATTTGCACTAGTTCGTCGTCAGGTCGTTTTGACCCAACTGTACAAGATGTTACAGACAGAGAGAAATTACAAAAGCATTGCAGAGGTGCAAGAGCACAAATCATGGTACAGAATACGTATCTTCACCTTTGTGCATCTTCACCAGTTGCAGAAATCTTTTGCCCGAAATACGTCCTACCTGTACGCAAGCCGTGCACCTTATACAAAAAAGTAGAAGACAGTGGACATTAGCAGACTTTCATCTCATCTCACAGAAAAGGAGAAAGACACAATAGCGGGCATCAGACATGCCAAAGCAGCCATAATAAGTTACGAAAACACCAATTTGACATATGTAAATACAACAAAATTTACCTCTGATAGTTTTACCTCCGGCAAATCAACCTGGAATCAAAATACGAAGTGTTCTTTGCTTTAAAGAGGGTTTTACTTGTGTACTAATTAAAAATCCACATAGCACACACACATGGAGCATGTTCGAAGCCTTTTAAACTAACAACTTCTCTAAGGAACGTGATGCAGATGTATGGTATACTGCTGGAGTTGTTTAATTAACAGCTGGTTGAAATAAAAAATTTTATTGCTGTTTTTTTAATTTATATACGATGCTGTTGTGCTTGTAGCCGCAATGTCGATGGTAGCGCTTGCAAAAATTTTGATTTATCGAATATTACCGGCTTGAGCTGTTACGTACAAAGCAGCGCAGTTCTTATGATGTACAGTGCTTGGGTTGATCGGTCCATTTGGTAAAGATAAAGATAGAAGAAGAGATAGAGAAGATAAAGAGGATATAAATGTAATTGGGTCTGTTAGAATTAGTCATAGTGTAGGAATAGTAATCAAGGTCTCATTATCGGCTTTCCACGAGTACATCAGACAATTGTTCAACACAGAAGTGCAAAGTGGTTTTAGTCCAGGGACGCCTAGAAACCAGAAAAAATCAAAAAACACCAGTGAAAATGAAAACAAACGAAATGACGATATGATGAAAAACATGTTGATCAATGTGATAAATTTAATAGAAGTGAAAATTTGAAGTAAAGTTCAACTAACAAGATCTTCGATGTCCCTAGCAGCTCCAAATAGAGTCGACAAGGCTGTGTCAACAATTAAGGAAGGTTGCGGATCACATCGGATTAGTTCTTGATTCTTCGCAAAATGACATATCGTGAACTCAATCATTACTCCGAACACGAATGCCTGAAGAAACCAACATTGACCACATTTTTTTTCTGGGAGGAATTAATTATTGCTATACAAAAATCTCTGTCTACGCACAACAACAAAGGAAAGCATGTGGATGATTCAGGTTAGTTTCAAACAAAATGAAGACTGCGCACTTCATTAGAAGGAATTGAGAAGCAATGAGAGCAAATAATAAAAAAAGAAATGAGGAGATAGAAAAAAACAAAAAGAGAAGCAGATAACCGTTCAAAAAATGAACCAAGAGTAAGAGAAATTATCACTAAAAAATTGACTAACCATGCAAGATCCCATCCACACGTCGATTGCTTTCATATAGGAGACTGAAAAGAAGAGTTTTGGTTGCGATAGAACTCAGAACCACAATTTCGTAAATATTACTTTTCTACCGGTGATGTGCTTCACAAAATAATGGCAATTGTGTTCGCAAGTAGTTAAGTCCAATTTGAAAAAAAAAACCAACATATTGATCAAACCTATTCTGAAATTCCATCGGTACTAATTGATCCCTTGTCTTGAAATGGTGGTTAGTCATAGCTCATGTTACCAGAGGTAGAGTAATTACTTCGTGTTTCTCCCAATAATTAATATCCTTGAACCCCTATTTTATCGCAAGAAGAAGGACAACTCTTATTTTATTCTTCACAAAAACTTCTGTTTTTGCAAAAATCATTTTTTAAAAACCGAATGTCCAACATCTATTCATGAATATTACATCTTAATATTTAACTAGGAAAAAGAATAAAAACAGAAATGCAATAGAATACGAAACAATTAGAAGAAGATAGGAAATAGCAAAACAAGCAAGCTTTTCTCAAGCCTTAGGGCAGTTTGCTTCTGTGCTTTTGAGCCCTCAATCGTCATCGAAGCGACGTTTCCATGGAACTTCCATAGAAGAATACTCACCTTCTGGTAATGCGAGTTTTACAGCATTTGCCTGAGTGGAAATTGTCAGCAACGTTGTTATACTTAACGACACACGAGCTGGCGCTGAGTCGACATCGAGCCAGAAGTTGAACCTAAGCCATAAACTGTTAGAAACCCAAAGATAAGGTCACTATTGCTCACACTTGTAATAGTGAGTCTTAATTTTGATAACAGAAGGATCTACTACTAGAAACCAACAAATTCGAACTGGATTATATAAATACTGAAGTGGTGGTAAATGATTTATTTTACATGCGTGTTATGGTTATCCGAAACGCTATCTGCCAATTAGACAGGTGTGCGGTCAACTTATATGAGATATTGCATTGCTGACAAAAGCTCCAGCTTTTTCCCTACATTATTGTGAGTAACGAAACCAGTGTTCCCAGCCTACGGCGCTGAAAATAACAGATAGTTCAAGCTAAGAGTAATTCTTAACTTCATCGAACCTATTGATTCAATCTCACATACTTTGAATAGAAGAAAAAACTTCAGAAAAGTCTAAATTTAACGTTACCATGAGATGACAACGATTAGTGCGGTAGGCAGATACGTTTGCATTACATGGTGCATCATTTCACGTTCCACATAGAAAACCGCTGTCATGCAACTCCATACACCTGAATTGTTCGACCTATTTAACATATATTGAAATGTAATGATTACAAAGTCTTCAAAATCTTCCGATTCCATCTTTTTTCCTGCCAAAAAAGTGTTTTTCTCCTCTTGAATCATACTGTCGTCCATTGAAAAGACGAGGGTAGAGAAGGGTTACTCCATAATCGTAAGTAAGTCTTTCTCAATAATCCCAGAGCCAAATGGGAAAGGTTTTAACTATTTAAAGGTTTTAGCCATGTAAATTTTATAGGAAATTTTTATAAGAAATTGTACTGATGGAGTTTAATCCATCGAGTAGTCCATCAGGCTATGAACCTATAAGTAGAGGATAAGAGAAAGCTTGCTTTACGTTGATTAATCCTTTAATGACGAAACGACCGAGTTCAATTCAAAATCACTGAAGTTTATGAACAAATATACGGCTTAGACAATGACTTAAAGAAACCACCCGATGTACCAATCCGGTTTTTTATCCTCCCAAACAAAACAGGTGCCAATTTCTCGACACCGTATCGGATAAAAAACTCGTTTCACCTGACAATGGACCAATAAATGAAAAGAGCTACTTACCGGTTGCATATGTCCCGTTACAGTAACCAGTTCGAATATCTTTGAGCTGCATATCAGGCATAGTAATTTCTGGATTCCGATCGACGGGCAGAACGTCTTCTTTTGCTGACCAGACTAAGCGCAAAACAGATTCTGGGTACGCATCTGAAGAGTGTAAAACACCAAAATGTAGAGTTAAGCCAGTAAAATCTCGATGCAAAAAGGTTTAAACGTACTAGAACTCATAGGTGCAAAAATAAGAATGAAATAGATTTAATCTAAATATTAAACTTACAAGATAACACACGAAGAGGACATTCCTGCGAATCAAGGGGATATTTCCACAAATCCATGTTACAAGAAACAACCTAAAAACAAACGAGATTAATGGGACTTCATAATCCATTCGTAATTAATATAATCGTAACATATATGATATAGGGCTTACAACTGAAATTCTGGTATCATACCAAACCCGTCCATCTGGGTAGACCCATATGAGAAAGTTGTCATCGGTGACTTCCTGAAATTACAGCAGCATAGCAGATTTCAGTACTTCCTATATAATTTAGATAGTCTGGATGGACCTTAGGCAGCAGTCAGTAGCGAATTAAAACGCTCGGATAGAAAAAAAAACCTCTCGTTTACTCCTTTGCATCTCTTCTCTTTGCTTTTATCTATCTGTTATGAACCAAATGAGTGAAACATTCGGCACTACAGATACGAACTTCTTCCGAGCAGCCGATTTCCCTGACTTATACGAACTTCTGCTCTTTGGAATTGAAGGAATTTCGTGAAAATTTGCAGTTGACTACCTTTGTAAAGAGCATGAACTCTTCAGCAAAGAGTAATCCGTGGAAATTTCTCCCACTTCTTCTGTTTATTATATAATGCGCTCAAACGTAACGTTAGCGCTCTTAACATACGCCTTATACAGTACTCTAAAGAATCCGACTAGATTTTTCCTACCTAGTAGAATTTTCGTGGGCTGCCCTGCACACGTTGGTATAGTCGGTTCAAAACCGCCTGAGGCTCGGTACAGCCACGTAAGCTGATGCGCTCGAAGCGGCTCGGTGGACCGTAGCGGTTCGGACTGAGGGGGTCTTTAGCAGCCTTCATCGCTTCAGTTCGCGATGGTCCCACCTCGATTCCGACTTGTGGCTTCACCGCGTCGCTTTGGACGTAACCGCGTACGCAATTGCACCGAGCTTCATGTCGCTTGACTCGACTATGAAGCGTGCACGTACTACTGCTTTTTCTTTTCTGTATTTCTTCTTTGTCCTTTTTTACATGGTTCCTCTCCTTCATTTTCCCCATTGATTCTCCCTTGGTTTGAGATTGGCGGAAAGAAAAAGAAGGCGAGGAGATTTGTTCTGACTTACATCCATATTTGGTAAGTCTCAGGTACATATAGTGCTCAACTTTCTCCTATATATTTCTTCCTTTTCTTCAAGCAGCTGCCTCAACAATTTCCTTTCTTTTTTGGAAGTTGCGGACTTGTTATGGTACTCACTTTCATTATTTACCAAGGTTTTTTTTGGCTTCAGACTGGAAGTAATTTGGGGTGAAATCTAGTTGGGTCCCCTATCTAGTCCCCCCTAACCACCCCCATCCCCCAACCCACCCAACTACATTTTTTTTCGTAATTTGTAGCTGTAGATTAATAGCTGGACAAACCTGGAATGATGCTGATTTTGCGTTTGCGAAGTAGACGTCTGGATGCCACATCTCTCGAAACACCCTTTTATCTTTCACCAAAATTGGAGCGGTGTTGTTGTGCTGCAATCGGTGGTCATACCATTCCTGAATCTTTAGTGTATCCGCGTGAGGAACATTCACAAAATCACGGAAAGCAGTACTAGCCTGTTGAAAATACATGTCTAAATGGTAGTCCATGGTTTGTGCACTGAATGAGGACATCCCTTCGATGAACATCGATAGCGAAACATTTGTTGGAATTCCTGCAAGAAAAATTTGGTCCCGTTAAGCTGTGATGAGTTGAGATGGAAGGTTCTTCAAAAAAAAAGCATGCTTTCAGTTCACCGACGGCGTGTTGGGGTGCATTAAAGACACTTTATCACGACTTTGACGATGTTGAGGTCTCTGAGGGACAATATAGGGTTCGAGTTGTAGATTATAAGTATGAGCGCAACCACACTCAATTCCATCTAATCGTCCTTAAAAACTGCGTGGAAACCGCATTAGTCGCTACGAGGTACGTTAGAACGCGCCACCTTTGAGCATGTTCCGGTTCTCTCGCCAGCCTATTCATTGGTTTTACTTGAATACGAACGCTCGCTCGTGGACATAGCGCGCGTACAACGACGTTCTAACACGCTTCGTAGGAAGAAACTCTTAACTCTCTCAAGTCGTGTTGAAGAATACCGTTTTCCACGCCGTTTTTCAGCACGACTAGAGAGATTTGAGAGTAATCCTACTCATACTCGTAATATAGAACCCAAACTTTGTATTGTCCCACACAGGCCTCAACATCCTCAATTTCTTGATACTGCCTTTAAATAGATATTAATCGAATCGTTGTGCACATGCACTTCAAGTTCGGGCCTACTCTGCGAATGCACGTTTTGCATTTGCCTCTCATTTCATGTGCCGGAACAATGAAAACAGAAATTATGATAGCAAAAATGGCAAATTACACCAATAACGCAGCCAGATACGTGCAGATTTTAGCGCCTAATCGCTCTGGCTTCACTTAGAATTCGGCAGTTGAGCTTGTACGAACAGTTGGGGGTGACAAATAGCAGATATATTGCAGTCAAAAACGACATGAAGCTCGCTGTATGCACTTGCGTAAGCGGCTGCGCTCGAAGCGGTGCGGTGGAGCGTAGCGGTTAGCGTAGATGTGGGACCTTTGCTAGCAGCATTGATCTGATCGCTGCACTTGACAGTGGTACCACCTCGATTCCAGCCGGTAGCTCGACCGCGACACTTCGTACGTAGCCGCCTACAACGAAAATTTCCAGGTGGTCGAATTTGTGGACTACCATTTATTTAGTGTCAAGTCGAAACATCTTGACTTGTGGTGCGTAGCCGTGGGTCACGCCGCGGTCGCAACCCTCTACGCGGTTGCACCACAAGTCAGGTTGCTTTTACTTTAACACAAGCGTTTTATTCTGCTCTGCAACGTGGAGTTAGAGTTCCCGTCAGGACGAATTCTGAACAATAGTATAATGGTGCAAAGAAATAGGTGGGGAGCGGGTGAAAGTTCGTACATTAATTCATGAAATTTGCACATTTCTACGATTTCATCATCTACCTTCGTGTTACCAACTCGCTGCAAATGTTTACTGTATGTTTGCATAGAAAAATACCTGCACTTTATGTCAGAAACATCCTTCGAAGCAGAAAATACAAAAGGTATGAGCTCTTCTTCTATTAACTAAAATCTCGCTTTCAGATTTAGGGTGTTCTCTTAAGGATATCAAAACCTAATATCTTGAAATTCGTAGATGTTAACAAATGATACATTTCAGGGGCGTACGGACCTAGGTCTCTTTTTTCATAAGAGGTCAGTTATTCGAACTTAATTGTTATTCGAACTTTTTTTTGCTTTTCTTTGTGAAAATTTCAAGCAACAATGATTAATTGATTAGTTTCTAAAATGCAACCACCAAAATAAGAAGTAGAAAAAAAGAAAGCTACTTGATCGTGCAATTAGGCGAAACAAAACAAATCTCACTCCGAATAGTGCATTTTGTTGTGTTTGAACTTTTCTTCTTATTTCCCAAAACTGTAGTACTTTTACATGTATGCTCATCTTCTACAAGCAGATTTTCTTACTTTCTGTGCACTACCCCATATGTTTATGCAGAACTTTGTTGTCGATATTACGCAGCTGCAGACGAAAATACTTCAGACGTTCGATGCATAAACTTTTTTAGGGGGAGTTCTTGGTGCAATAATTACTTTTACAGGAGAATCGTCATCTTCGGTCTTAATTAACGCCAGATGAAGGTTCTGACGCAATCCTGATAATAAGTTGAACGAAATTAGCTGTTCTCTTCACGAGAGACAAGGTAGTGTTCATCTGTTGAAGTACTTGGATATCATTAGATTTCGTTAAACCATTCAACGTCACGGCGAGTGAGCATGACAGTGCAAAGCCAGTGAAATGAAAGCAAAACGCAGTTAGATGACAATGAGACACCAGATAATTACCTGATCCATGTTCGCGTACGTAGTCTAAAAAAATTACGAATTAGCGTATAATAAGTTAAGGTTGAGGATCAGAAAAAAGGCAGGAGTGTATTTTTGATGAGTTTTTCATTGAACATGTTACAAGGTGAAGTGAATGAACGGGAATAAAAGTGTCTTTAGTAACGTAACGGTTCACAATTTGAAACGGAACTACAGAATTTTAATTTTTTACTTAACTTTTGCTTTCTTCTTCTATTACTTCTTTAACCTTCAGCTTATATTCTTTTTATTTTCCTGCTGCCCCTTCTGTACATACTTTAGTGAGGTCAAAACGATAAGAAGCACGGTGCTGTTGCGCAAGCGGATGCGTTTGAGGCTGTGCGGTGGAGGTAGTGATTTGAATTGAGAAGGGACCATCGAGATCGGCAGCGGAAGCTGGTATCAGCGAGGGTCTCTCCTAGATTCTAATTGCTACGCTCCGCCGCACCGCTCCGAGCGCAACCGTTTACGCAACTGCACCGTGCTTCATGTCGTTTTCAACCTAATATATGTCTTGACATTTGGAATTGACGATGAATTCTCGTTTTACATAGAATTTGTGACTTCTCCTCGAGCAATATAATCGAAAACGGTATGAGTTTACCATTGGAGCTATTAGGAAGTTCCAGGCGAATAGCTGAGAGTGTGATTTGAAAAAGACAGTCCTTTTCTTATTATCTATTCCATTTGTTGATTAAAAGCAGCAGAACTGGCTTCTTCCATATCAACAATGATAGTATACCAAATTAATAAAATGAACCCAGTGGATACGGAAAATCTGTCTGAAGATGAAGTTCATCAAGGGTAATATTACTACCATTCTTGTACTACTTCTTCGTTATTTTCGTTCTACTTTTCTTTTTCCGTATTCACTGGCCATTTGATCGTTTTCAAACATGTCCTTAACCCTAGCGTTCTTAGATTTGTTTTTTACAGATGGAAGAAATTATGGATTAGGACTTGCCATCTACTCCGAGTACAACTAGAATTAGTGTTTATATTCTGCATAAGACAAAAATAGAAGGTGCGTGTAAAGGAGTCTGGTGGATTGAAGTTTTTAAACGATGGGTAGGTGTGGACCTTCACAGTAGAATTTTACTAGCTTTGCATTTCGATGTATGCTAGAATAAGGTATGAAAATGTGCCGTCGTACTTTTTTATTCGCCAACCCTCGAATAGGCGGTGAATGTTGGGTTCTCAGCGGTTTTTTTTTTGGATTTTATTGAGAAATAGGTCGTTTGCACTTTTTTAGTTGAAAATAAATGTAGCAGTGAAAAGCGTTGGCAAGATCTTCCGAATTTATTACAAGAGATTTTTTTCCTTTACAAGGTGGTATGCTTTGAATATTCATTCTTTTTGAATCTTACATATGTTTCAAGAGAGAGTTCAAAGGGGAGAAAGGAGAACATTTTGTACACCTTTGTACTTTTTATTTAATCGGGGCTGTGGAACTGCCAAAGCTGAGATTTATCCTTTTTATGGAGAAGAAGCAATGTTTGAAAGCACCGCACGCCGTTCGTCTTCTCGTTTTAAAAATGGGAGTTTGGAAGAACAATTGGACACTGGTCGATAAAATGGCATAGGCTGAGGGAAAATTCCTTTTTTCATTTCTAAAAAAAACAAGTACAAATTAACCAATGATATTCATTCGAAGAGTTCTTGGATGCCTCATGCAATTCTTTTTCAACTTTTCCAACGTTCTTTCTTGGCATTTTTTCATGTTTTTTTTTTTTCAAAGGATTTCTCATGTCTCAATTGCTTTCCGTACACAACACAAATCTCGAGAGCAGCTTTAGGGACTTTAATCATGATTAATGGAAAACGTAGAATAAGAATATGTTGTAGTTTTGCCCCTGGACATTCCATTCAGATTTAAGAATTAACAAAGTCAAAAAGATTCAAAGTGTGCTATTTCGTGAAAGAAGAAAAATTCCCTTCAAGATAATCTCTCTTTGAGATTAGAAGATCTTCAAGATTTGTCAATGTCTTTTATTTTTGCATTTTCTAATTGAAGAAAAACACTCAAAAAGCGATACGACTTTGGATACGACTTATTCCTCAACCCAGTATTACGCATGAAATCGAACTAGTTGAGATGCTTAAGTGCTTTTTTGTTGAACTTACCGAGGAAGAATATTTTGAGAGAGATCTAAGGATCTTTTTGCGTAACTTCTCTAGATTCACTAGATTATAGCTAAGCTCAATTATGAATCATGCAATCACTAGTTGGCAAGGTACACTACCACCGTACAATCTTCTTAGTGTTTTTATTTCGCTACGAATAGTTGCGACGCTATCCAGCTAGCGCTTAGTTATGTCCGCATGCCATCAGTTAGCGGAGCAAACCATGCGACGCAAGGAAACATAAACTTTGGCAAATGCTTTAGGTGAATAATTAACTTCTTCGTTTGGTGTTAGTAAGTATATGCTGTATTACGGCTATTTGCAAACGGCTTACCATCATATTGCGTGGGGGTGGCGTAACGGTTGTAGTAGGTTTCGTTACGTAATCGATCTAGAAACTCCTTGTTTAGCGGCACGAATGTTAAATCTTCGGCTCGAACCGTCCACCACATCAACGACTGCAGCAAAACCCACATCACCGCATCCCAGCTAAATTACTGAGGAGAAGATCAAAAAGTAAAGGAAACGTCATCGAAGAACGAAAGGCAGAAGGAGGGCACAACTTTTATTCCACGTGATATAAGAAAAGAAGTAAGAACTGGACGAAGATTTTGAAGAGACCAAGAGCATTCTAGTCAAGAAAAAGTATGGGCAGGACTAAGTCACAGAAATCATAGATCGCTTAAAGCTAGAGCTTACATGCTTACATAAAGCTTACATGCACAGTTTACTCGTTATAGACACATCTTTGCGATCCGAATCGCTCGCAACCGTCAGCTCAATCGCGCCGCTTCAGATGCAGCCGTCTGCGCAACTACACCAAGGCTCAGGTCGTTTTGATCCAACTATAGCAACACATATATGTGTAGTACTTACTTACTTGACTTAATCGGCGAACTGATGCCATCGCTTGACGCGATGACCCGCATCTTCGCCGAGGTGTGCCATCGTTGAAAATAGCTCTGCCCTACCTTCTCGTTCTTCTGCGAAAGCTTGCACATAATCAATCCATTCGTCGTTATTCCATATCCTACAACGTCTCGCCTGATCTGCCTGAGTGTTCTCACGTCCTCTTTCACCACCTCAGTAGAGAACTTCCGTTGAACCTGACAAACTCCTCACAACATGTTGAACGAATGGATCTGCTGGTCTCCTCGGTATATGACCAAAGAAGCGAAGGCGATTTTCTGTAGCCACTTTCCATGGCAATGCAAGATGTTGATGCCTTCCACATGTGATTCGCCGCCACACCACATCGATTTCCGCGTAAAGATATTCATGGTGGCACACTCTAAGCCAAAAGTAGCCAACCAACCGTCTACACAGCTTCCTTTCCATACAATCAAGCTCTTCCATCAATGTAGACTGTATTGCCCAAGCTTCCGAACCGTACGTAACGATGGGGCGAATTGCGGATAGGTAGACTCGCAGCTTGACTTCGTTAGTGATGGAGGCGACCACAGGCATTTCGTTAAAGAGTCAAATCTCCAACATACAGTCCAGGAAACAGAACTCATCGACAAGTTCGACCGCTTGTCCGTCCACCCTAATTCCCGTTCGAGATCTCTATGACACCCACATCTGCTTACATTTATCAGGGCGTAGACGAAGTTCATAGGCTTACTTCGGTTCTATACAGGGCTGACAACATGTTGAAGTTACGCACTGCTTACCGCGGAAATAACAACATCGTCGCCGTACTTGAGATCAGTCAAAGGCGATTTTGATGGTGGTAGAGCGATGTCAAAAGTACCAGAACCTCGGACTTAGTCGGTGGTTCCTCTTTGACCGCATACGTCGGTCTATGAACATGCTCGAGTACAGGAGCTAATGGTGCTTGCCATGTAGACGACGGAATTACATCAGAAATACTGAAATAACTTTCTCCGTCTGAGATTCGTAAGATGACAAAGATTATTCGATCAATATGGAGTTCAGGAGCTGATGTGGCCGGTTCAGCAAGAATTTGAAGTGATCCCTCGGAATTGGCAGGGCTGCATCACCGACAGCCACTCCATCGGCAGTGTTGAGGAGTGGAGAACATATTTTCTTCTTCTCGTTATACTGCTTTAGTAAAGCATAATTTTTTCGTGGGTTCTTGTCTTCCCACGCTTTTTGAAACTCCTTCGCTCTTGAAGTCCACTCATTATCGTGGTCTTGTTGCAGCTGAAGGCTCAACTTCCTTCCCAGACGCATGTCTTGATTGAAATCACTAGTGCTGCAGGCGACACACACACAAATTTTTACGTGTATGTTGTCTCCGCAGATGCAGAGGCAAACTTCTCCCGCAGCAATAGAACCGGGAGCGTTTCTCTTGCAGCGTCCTGAATGCACTTTGTAAAGTGGTTTCCCTGGTCCGTACTCCAACATGAGTAGACAGACGTTTGCGGATTTTCGTTCTACATTCTTCGTCTTTCACACCTACTATGTTGATTTTCAATTGAAGATGACTCCTCGATTTCTCTTGTGGAACCATATCCTCAAGGAAAGAAGTGGACAGTAGTCAGAGTCGAATGCAACGTCCCAAACAGCTCTGTATTTTCGGATATCTGACTCAGGGATGTTTCTGGTTAGAACGTAGTCGAGATGAAGTTTGAGACTCCTCATCTTCTGCTTGCACCACTCTTCATGCGCTACTTTTTAGGCGTTAAAAGACTTGATCTCTGCCACGCGAGGTGATGGCGTCGATGATTCCTCTCAAACGTTGAAGCCTGTATGTTCGTATAAGTCGACCAGACAGTCACCGTCATCCGACTTGCGCCCCGCTGGATAACACCATTTTCTTAGCACATCGGATTGTTGTTCAAGTGCCATATTCGGATTTGCGTAGATTCCGATAATGGTTAGTTGGTGGTTGGGTATTTTATACATCAATAGATTGAGTTCATCATAAAAGGCGTCTTTGTTGTTGTCCTCACGGGTTGCACGGACACTCACGATCCAGAGTTTATGTCCTCTGCGATCGTACAAAGTCGTACAAAGGCGCATCTAGATGACTTTGAGCCAAATTCCTCCACCAGATTGTTGTAATCGTTCTTCACAGCTAACGCGCAGCCATCTACTTTCTTTTCATTAGCATCTCCGCAGTATATGGTGTAATTTTCGATGCCGATGACGGGCCGATCTCTGAAGCGTGTTCCCTGCAGCGCAACAAACGGCACACAGAGATATCGTAGAAGCCTGGCTAGGGAGGCTTGTTGGAGTTCACTGGACAGCGTTCGGCAGTTCAGCGTGACGAAACGAATGGTCGCTGCCAAAGACCCCATGTTCCCCTTAGGCAGTTGGCCTTTCTGGTTATGAACTTTGTGGATGTGCTGGATGACGGGAATTTTTTCCAAAGTGTTGGAATCTTGCGTCGTATAACAGTGTACGTTAATAGCTCGTACGTTCCTATGCGAACACTCAAATGTCTGATTGCGTTTAGTGAAAGCAGGGCCACCACGTGCAGGTAACCATCAGACTCGTATAGGCTGCACGCGTATGTATGGATTCGGTGCCGAATGTGATTTCAGCCTTGCTCTTCTTCGGTAGAAGATGCATCGCACCAGCCCGGGTGAACAAATTTGGTGCCGACTGTAATAATTCAAAAATAATAAGAAGTAAAGCAGTACACACCGTATCATACAGTCTGTACTCTAGAAATCAGACGAAAATAAGTTACTGGTGTGAAAGCCAAAATTAGTTATGCATCTACTCATTTTTGGATCTTTTCGTTTTTTTTTCTTCCCGCAATATTTGGCCATGCTCACTATATCTTCTATCTGAATCACCAAGCATTGGCAAACATTCGATGACATTTGTTTCTATTTACGAAAAAAAGCGCTTCCAGTAATACCACACAAAAAAAAATCACTAAAATAATAGCTAGTAGTAGAGTACGATTCTACAAAACATGAATGAGTGGATGAATAGCTAGAAGGAGAAATAGATCGATGAATAATTTTAACGTTTTTCTTTGAGTCACTAACAAATGAAAGAAAGATCAAAGATGTAATCAAATCATTTAAAAAGTTGTAATCGTGCTACATTTTCTACTTTGCAAAATGTGTATTTAATGAAATATTAGGGATAGCGTGACCTATAGAGTCCATCGATAACGTGATATAAGTGCCCAAACTTTTAATCCAAATATTATGGTTACAAATTCGTCTCACTCCCGAAAAATGCGTGAAGAATCTCTGGAAATGCTTTTGGCAGACTTTTGTGACTAAAAAATAGTCGAGTTGTTTATCTACTGGAACTCGCTATGGACCTCACAGATGTGACCAAGCCGAGGAACAAAGATTAATGACATAGGTTTTATATGGATGTGACATTCGACGAAATCCATCTTGCTGTGCATAGAAATAGGAGGTGTGCACAATCGACAGATATGGAAGAGTTACATTGTTCACTCGGTGTCCTTACTAGGATAGCTGTTTCGAATCTGACTACATAGTAGTTAAAGTGTACTGTAATTTGAAATAATTGTTTCGCATAAATATAAATAAATAAGTAAGTGTATATATCTAATCACAATTAGAAAACGCTTCCTTTTGTCTTACTCTTCTTCTCTTCTCCGCTAATTTTTCTCCTTTCTTGGAGATTTCCAACCTCTTGGAGTACTCTTAATGCACCTTTCAAGGCAACTCTTAGTAATTTACCTAAGTAAATATGAAAGAAGAAGAAGCAATTTTTACTTTATAATTAATACATACATAATAATGATGGTTGTATTGATTGATTTATTTTTTTGCATTTTAATTAATTTATTTAATTTCAATTTTAATTCAATTTTAATTCAATACTTACTATTATTTCATTAATATTATTTGTATGTTCACTTACAATATTTAACAATAATTTATTATATAATATTCATTTTATTTCTGCGCTTACCTTTTCATATGACAAGGATACGATATGTGTGGAGCCCCATTAAGGAACAATTTGAATTTGATGCACACAACTCAGGATTTGGATAAAGTTTCAGGAGTTTGCTTACTGCCGATCGATTTATTGATTAGATGGTTATGGTGACAGTAGAGTAGTAAAGACGGTATATTTTACTTTTCGTTTCTCTTTCTACCAAAAGACTTCGGTCTTTTTTTTTGGGCGACAAAAGAAAGGAAGATGCGTAGGTGGTGCCGTGGGCGCATAATGTATATAATCCCTGAAACTTCAAGGTAACAAAACGGTACAATTGCACTTGACTTGAAAAATTCCCAGTAATCGTCGGATTGAGAAACGAGCGAATTCCGAGCGAGTTTATGATCGTTTAAAACTAGCTTACGTAGCATTTTTTTGTTAGCACTTCTTCTGAACGGGACCCAATTTCCGGTTATGCTCAGTTCCCCGCCTATTTTACAACATTATATTAGTTTCCTTTCTTCTCGTGACTAGTTTTCTTTTTTGTAACCAGCTAATCTATCAAATGCTAATAGATCTATAGACAGCTTCTCGTTTTTTCGGGACAAAGCATGATTATTTGGGTGAAAATTCCTTCCTTACTCACTGAAAATAATTGGAGAAAATAAAGAATTTTGATAGGAAAGTGAAGGATACAAAGATACTGGCTAGGAATGAGAGTATAAACTTTCCGAAAATGGCAGCATGAAGATTCATGGAATGTTTTTGTCCAATGTTGTCCCCTACAGTTACAAAAATCCAATGGGATGAACCTTGACGACGAGGATCACAGGTTGTGGATGTGTTACATATCCATAGCCTGAGGTCGACATCGACATCGACGAAGATATGGAGGTAGTGCAGGAATGAAAACAGACGTGAAAAGAGCTATCCAAAACGAATAAGCAGAGTTTGTCATGCGGAGTTTACGGGCGTTGAGGTCCAGCTGCAAAATCCAATAAACGATCGCATTAAACTGGATCGTTCTAAGCATTTTCAAAGTGTAAACATAGATTTCTGCAGGCGTTGACTCTTAGATACACGGCACACAATTTGACGTTCAAGTATCGTTAGCATCCGGGGAAATAGATTAGCTTTTGATTGAAAGGTCTTGTAGCGAAAAGCGAATAAAAAGAACATCATGACAACGTCTGACTGATTGAGTAAGAGAAGGAACTAAAAAAGCTGAATGGTTAGGGCTTGATGTTGCCTCAGCGAGCACAAGGGCTCTGAGAAGCGAGATCCTGGTTCGATCTCTCTGAGCTTTTCTTGGCCTTCGAAGGAAGAAATAAATGGTTAATTCTGAATAGTGCTGAATTTTATTTATTTATTTATTTATTTATTCACATAAACCCATGGTACACCAAGAAAAGAATGAAACACGCTTTATCTGAGTCAGTACTCTTTCAAAAAAAAAGGAAAAAAAATTGGAAACCAATTGATTTCATTGGATTCTGGCGCAATCCCTGAATTATTTGAAATTCTCATATTGTTTCTTATCATTTTTTGTTTCATTTCCTATTTGAAATCCCATATAGTTTGGAATTTACGCTTGTGCCTTTCACAACAAAATCTTGCCATTTTAGTATTATTATTTTATTATTATTATATTTATTATTATTAGTATTATTTTAGTATTATTTTAGTATTTTAGAATAGTAAATAACATTGTAAACAACAAACAATTAAGTAAATATATGTGACATTACTCAAAAATAGTGGGTGTATTTGCGAATGAAGCGCAAATCCCTCCAAGTACATATACCGCGGAAAAAGTGACGACATCTCCCCTAAGCGAATGCAAGTCGTTTTGCTGCTACATATGTAGAAAAATCATATTCTATTCAGCGAATGCATGAATAATTGATTCACTGAACATTTAAACAAAATCAAAAAATACGGATATCCATAATTGACATAGGGAAATGCAAAATCTTTCCTTTATTCTAGACGTATTGATCAACAATGACTTTTTTTGTGCAGAGAGGAACCTTTTCGAAAACAGGTAAATTTTTCATTGGGAAAAATCTCGTAAAATGTTTTCTATTGGTGTGCCTACGAGATTTTTTTAGAGGGAATCTTTATTGGCTTGACGTTCCGACTTTTTCGCTTTCGTTATCGCCGAGCAACGACAAATGCGTGCTACTAGGGCCCGTACAGCCACTAGAAGACTATGTACGTAGAAAACTACATGAGACTAATTTGAATGTTTACGATTTTCGTTTTCAACACCTTATACGATTATCGAAACACTGACTCAAGGTAGTGTGGCACGTGGCAGAACGAAATCGTTCCAATCAACCAATCTAATTTATTTGGGCCTCCGAAGGCGGCAAAAAAGTCGTAACGTCAAGCTAATTAAAGTTCCATCAAAAAAAAAAAGTTCGTAGGCACGTTACTAAAAATGATAGACAGAAGTATGCCGAGATTCTGAGACGCGAGAATGTTTGAATTCTTCGGGAGATTATAGGTCCTACCTTAACTCAACCTTCGAGCTGTATTTCTCTGTCTGTTTTCATCCACGGTACAAATTTTTGTAATCTTCAGTGCTGGCATCATAACTAAAATATTAGTAATGCTGTAGTGATTGCTCTAAAAAGATAAGTCCTTCCGAGAAGGTTAGGGGGAATCAGTTTAAAAAAAAAGAGGAGAAGGAGCGCATAGTTGCCATGAGTTGCTCGAACTTGCCGCATGCATCTGGATCCGCTTAGGTTTTGGTTTACATCCACACTCACCGGTGGAGAGCAGCAATCAGCAAATTGAAACGTTTAACTGAGGGTGCTTGGCGACGATCTGGGTGGGATTAGGAGAAAAATGCTAATAAATTCAACTACACGACTAGTTTAACGCTATATTCATAGTAAAATATACAATGCATCTTTTAGTATTAAGAAATACATTTCTATCCGTTTCACAACATACTCAGGTTTTTTTTACTACATATACTATTATATATTTTTTACTGCATATACTGCATGCTACTTTTTTTTAGTACGTTGCACATTCGAGAGTGCACTTTGTTGTGTATCAGTATGTTCCTAGTGGTCTTTTTTTTTTTTTAGGAAAAAAGTTAGTGAAGTATAAACGCTCATATAACTGGCAAATTTCTACCATGCCATATGCGAAAAAGGGCAAGATTGAGACTAAGAAGTGGATTCCGTATGAATAGAATATTTATATGGATCGTATGCACATGAAACCTACAGAACTATTGAATTTCGAAAAGTTCAAATGAACTAGACAAATACTATTATTGGATATTCCATTTATTTATTTATTTATTTATCTGGATGTTAGGATAAAGGATAGAGCGCACAGCGTTGTTCAATCCCTATGGGAATGTGCCAAAGCGTTCGATTCCAATTTGGAGGATCGTTTGAGGTTTACGAACGCTCATGCAGCCTTACAGTGACTTGTGGGGGAGAGCAGTCGATGTGTCAAATTAGTGTTTTTATCCTTCCAGACAAATCTGGTACGAATTTATAGACCCGGAGGGACGAAGGACTTGCTATGCGTTGGTGCGGATTCGAACCTCCAACCGATTGTAGCACTAAGGTGGGCCGGCTAGCCCAGTCGTTAAATGGCAGGACCATTTAACGACTGGGCTACCCGGCCCACCTTAATGTTCCCATATTTCCATTTTCCGGATTATTTCGATCTGTTTGGGCCAGTTCTCAGAACAGTTCTTCACTCTCCTTCAAATCAATACATTCACATATTGTCAGGTGAACATTCGTGATACGATAGCGCCGTGAACCCGCACATTGACCTGATTTGTTGGGAAATTCTGAGCTGAACGTGGTTGAATTTGAGTCCTTTTGTGGATGTTTTAAAATCCACAGCAGGTTTGGTGGATTTGAAGTGAATTTAATAAAGTTCAATAGTTTCCTGATCGAGAAAACCGGACAATAAAGGACCATTATCTGAGGAAATAGTTGTTTTTGCTGGAGTTATTTTTTGAAGTTGACCCATTGTGTGGAAAGGGTAGCCAATTTCTGAGCATGACCTAAAACTCTGAAGTTACATATTTGTCAGGGAAATTTCTGAAGCACCTTTGAGGAAATCAAGGAGAAGCGGTTGTCGGTGTGTGGATTTTTCACTTGAAGTATCTTCATATTTCACGATAGGAACAGCGCATTTAGAACTCAATAGAACTGTTATCTATCTTGTTATCTATCAATAGAACTGTTATCTTATGTACCTCTCTGTGGGCAGTTGGAAGAGATAAAGGTTGTGGTTAAAGGGATCACCTCACGAATCTGAGGTGGTGCAGATTTCAGGTGGAGTATTCGTATACGGGATCGTAGATCATGGAGAGGTGGGTGATTCCGTCCATTTCTCGCTAATTGGCGTAAAAAACGTCCCCGAAAGATGCGGCGTGTGCACACGGCTGGCGCGCTCCAATCGGACTCGTTGTAGAAAATAGCGCGCCGGAATGCTCGAAGCCGTATCTTCCGGGCCGTTTTTTAGGGCAGTTAGGAAAAAAATGGACGGAATCACCCCCTTCTCAATAATCTACGACCCTGTATACGAATACTCCACCTGAAACCCGTACCACCCCAGATTCGTGGGGTGATGCCTTTAACCTAATCAAAGCCACATCACGGGCCTTTGATTGAGCGTACAAAGTATCTGGCGCGGACTACAGATTACTCTTGCGCTTTTTTTTTAATTTCATTTGTTTATTTATTCACATACACCAATGGCGCATGGAGGGAAAAAAGAAAAACACTTTGTCCATGTCAGAACATTGAAAAAAAAATTGGGACCTAATTCATTGTGAGCGGAACCTGGAGTAATTTCAAAAATTTTTGAAATGGTGGAGTAGTGTCTTCAGCTTTGGCGGGTTATTTTCAACAACAAATCCAACTTATATGAAGAGTTGTGCGTTGAAAACACAGTAATAGAACTATTAGAGGGAATAGAAATAGTTGAAAAGTTCGACTTTCAATGAACCTCGGCATAGTTGAATTTATGAATAGAAATAGGATAGAACGAGATAAAAGGGGAGAATATTTAGGTAACTTAAATAACAAAAGAACGGAAATGTAATAGAGTGCGTCAGCATATATAAACGATTAAGTACACATCACATTTGAACGAAGAAAATGAAGAAATAAGATAAAATATATTTATAACGTAAAATGAAATTCGTTGAATATAAACTCGTTGAATCGTTGAATATTGATGAGGAATGCTCCTCGCTGAAGAAGAGATGTGCTATTTACGCATGAGCTCTAGCATTTCAATTTTGAAATCTTTATAAATGCTGCTTGAGCACTGTTTTTTCGTTTTTTTTGGGTAGATCAAATGTCCGAAAAATGCGCTAATTTCCATGGGATCAGAGATCCAGAAAAAAAAAAGGTGAGCAGGTTTCGTTTTGGGAAGTATTATTGGCTAGAAATGAAAGAGCTCGCTCACTTTCTTGCACTGCTACCAACTTAGGCTCCAAAACGTTAAGGTAAATGTTTTCTTAAAACGTTGCATGACGAAACGTCCTCTAAACGGTTCATCGCTAGGTATAATAACATTAATGATAGCCTAATTTTTTTTTTTTTTGAAATCTGCTATCAGCAATGAGATTCTGGAAATGGGTGCTTAGAAAAAGTTTGCGGTGCAAATTCGTGAATAGTATTCAAATTGTTCATCACTTCTGAACCCTACAAAAAAGATGAGATGAGCTTAAAATATTATAGTGGTCCATAATTATCCGCGGTTTTTTTTGGGAGCATTTTTGCCACAAAAATTGCGTATCAGCTTGTTATTTTCTGAATAAAAAATCATTCATCACTCTCTTGTTCGAAAAAAAAATAATGGAAGCCATCATCGTCATTTCTCGATCTCAATGAGAGTTGCTGCAAAAACATGACATTTCTGATAAATCTCATCATTGGAGATGAATCCGTGTTACTCTTGAAAAATGTTAATGTCACAAAAGAATATTCGTTGAAACACTGGCAGGTAAATAAAGTTTATAACGATTTCGATGAGTTGATGGGAGCGATGTGGGAGCGTGAATTCCCTCCATGAGACGTGACATCTTTGCCCGTGGAATCGAACGTCTAACAAGCAAATGGAAAGCAGTAATTGAAGATGATGGTGACTATGCTCCAGAATAATCATATAAACATGTTTTTTTTCTAAATATTTGTGTTTTTTTTCAGTAACAAATGTTGCTTAAAGGCATCTGCTCACGAATCTGAGATGGTACGGATTTGAGGTGGAATATTCGTTTACGGCATAGTAGATTATGGAGAAGGGGGTGATTCCGTTCATTTCTTCCTAATTGCCGTAAAAAACGGTCCAGAAGACGCGGCGTGTGCACACGGCTGGCGCGCTCCAATCGAACCCGTTGTAGGAAATAGCGCGCCGGAACGCTCGAAGCCGTATCTTCCAGGGCGTTTTTTCACGGCAATTAGGAAGAAATGGACGGAACGGCCCTCCTCTACATAATCTACGATCCCGTATACGAATAATCCACCTGAAATCCGTACCACCTCAGACTCGTGGAGTGATGCCTTTAAAAAACTGCGGCTAAGTATGCAACCTAATACTAATTCATATGGAATGAAACGAGGTAGAATAAAGTACTATTGATTAGTAAGTAAGTAACTAAGTTTCACATAGGTGTTCTTATAAGTCTGCTTTTTTCGCGATTAAAGAAACATCCAGAACATCACCTAGCATCCCTTGGTGCCGAAGAAAACAAACACCTAGCATCCCTTAGTGCTAAAGAAGACAAACAACAACAAAAAGGAGTGAAACAATAATGTGTTTTGGAGCTATTTTACCTTAGTAGAGTCCTTTTTTTTGGAGTTGAGTGAGCTTATAGGTTAACATTTCTGATTCTAATACCCGGAAAAATATGTTGCCTCTTAGAAAGAATAATCGGGTTTTGCGCTGGGAAATTTTTGTTGAGAATTTCATTCTAAAATGTCAGTGGGTTTTAGTGGAACGAAAACAGGATTTCCTCGTGCACTATTGGTTTTCAAATATGATTGTGGAGAAATTGGTGTTAAGCCTTCGATATTCTCATTTATTTGTGAAAATTCTGGAATTCTATTCTCTGGAATTTTCCTAGACTGCGGTCATCTTAAATTCTAGAATTTTCTCTAATTAATTTCCCAGCTTTAATTCCAGCGTCCATTGTTGGGAATATTTATAAATTTAACGGAAGGAATCGTTCCGTTACAGATTAACGTGAAATAAATAACTTTAACTAATAAAATTACCTATTCTGAAAATAACTATTATAATGGCTTTGTGTACTTAATACTTATTATAATTAATAAATAAAAGGTTTCTTTTAAATTTCGTACAAAAGACATCAATTTTAGAAAGAAAATAACTACCAGCAAACTGTGGGAACAAGTGGGGGATGGATTTATTTTCCAGACATCTTCCTTGGTCAATGATTGACTTGGGTGGGGATGCCTGTTGGAAATGAGCCGAAGATTGAAATCTGCAGCCACATCATTCTTCGCCCCGTACATACATAAACAAAAGTCTGTTTATAGTGCAAAAAAGGGCGGAGATTCGCAACATGTCGCCTTGAGAAACAAACCACTTGGTGTTTTTTTTTTAATCGGGACATGTCAGTATCTCGTCTCCAGTCACTGATCTACTTTGCAACTTTCTTATTTATTTATTTATTTATTTATTTATTTGAAAATGCAGGTGTGAAATAAAACAGAAACAATAAGGAACAGAGCTCACTAGAATTTCCCCTTAAGTCTTACACTGCAAGGTTGCCCATTTCTAACACATTGTGCGGTGAAAGACAGGTCATTTTCTTTTCATTTTCATTTTTTTAATGGAATGTCAGAAATCTTCACGTGAGATCCTGCTCCCAAACCCAGAACGCTACAATAGAACAACAGTAAGGTTGAGTTAAGTTGATCACCCTGGTATTGGGTGATCAACTTAACTCAACCTTACTGTTGTAAGAAGGAACCCCTGAGGCCGCCGCCCCATCCGTTTTCCGAGGATCCCTGACGGACACGTCCATTAGGGACCCTCGGAAAAGTCTGAAATCCTTGAACGGCTAACTAAAGGACTAGACGAGAACTGGGAGCAATAATGGGGAGAAACTTCAGAAAAAAAAGAGGGTGTAGCAAAAGAACATCAGAACAATGAAGTAAAGCATGTGAAAAGACGCAAAAAATAAAAGATTTACTAAGGATAAAGTGAAGACTTTAAGGGGACCGAAACAGAAAAAAACAGATGCGTAAAGACGACCACAGGTCAGAGGGAGAATGACGTATGTGTGTGCCAATACTGCGATCAGAAAAGAACGAGCTTGTAATAATGGGAAACTGCTATAAGAAAAATCTCTGTAAAGCGAAGAGAATTCAAAGGAAAATGACAACGAGAGAAGGAAATTTGCTCAAATCTTCTCTAGAAGAACGCACATTTGTCATGCAGATTTATGAAACTCCCTAGAGGTGTTTTGGGAAAAGCAGATTGTAAATATTCGAGCTACATATGGATCCGCTAAATTCAGCAATACATTCATGTCTTTAACGCTCCAGGAAAGTTTCCGGAAAATAGTTCATCTATTGGAACGGAATGTGAAGACATGTGTGCTAATTATGCATATTTGTTCTTGGAAAATTGGAAAACGAGAGGGAATTGCAGATGAAAGAGAAAAAACAAGCTTCTTTGTGGAAAAGAAATGAATCCTGGAGCAGATCCTCCGGAGAGATGTTCGAAATAACAGAGCTGATGCTGTAGAGTTAATAGATAACAGGGAGTTGACGTCTTTTACGATGCATTTGGTAATGCAAAGGAAATTGGAGAAACTACAGCTCAGACGAGAAGATGAAACAAAAAAAGTGTTGGATACCATCCAAACATTTCCACACATTCTCACAAAAAACTTATAAGAAAATCTTAAGGGGATTTTTTTAAAATGAAACTTCCCAAATTCTGATAAGATTTTGATGTCAACAATCCTTGAGAAAATCAAAAATAGTGAAAATTTTCAAGGGGAATCAGTGGAGCTGAGCATGTTCTCTCCACTTTTTTTAAAATGAGGTAGCACTCAGGAAGTGAATTTTTATTCCTTCTAATGCTGTTTAAGCAACATAAACAAAAATTTCGGCTGTTTATTCCAAGTTTTCTCTCAGGTTTTTATTGAAAAGCAGCGTCTTAGAGAAAATTTCAACCAAACTGGCCATAATACGGTAGTTATCCATAATGTTCCTAGTGAAGTATATACAAGTGCATTCGTTAACCAGTAGAAATAATAGAAAAAAAACAATAGAATAAGGAAATTACAGGTTCCCATGTGACTAAAATAGCACTCATTTAATAAATAATATTTGATGAAGGAATAAATAAATAATAATAGCGAATAAAAATAAATAACAACAATATTTAATAAAGAATAAAAACCTCATTTACTAAGAATTATCAACGCTTTTTTTATTATTTTCCCGAAAAAACAAATTATTTGGAAACTACATTTGATAAGTGAATGATAGTAACTTTTAAAAATGCTTTGAAAAATAAGATTTCGAAAGATTTAAAAATTTCCCATGTCATATTAATATCATGAAATTTTTATCATAGATTTTAATTAATTGAATAATTAATTTTTTTATTAAATTAATTTTAACTTTATACTTTATTTTATTATAAATCTTTTCATAACATATTCATATCATTTCATATCATAAAGTTTAAAAAATGCAAAAAAAAATTTTGCATCAAAATCCCAGCGACTATCATGCTGATTTTTTTGCTTAACTGACTGAGTAAAAAGTGACCACACGAGAGTGTTAATCGCTAAATCATAAAAGAAAGTGGTAGCCATCGAATAGAAGACCCTATTCGTAGATTTTAGTGTTTGTGGTTGAGTGTAATTAGTAAATATGTAGCCGAGAATAAACATCAAAGATTAGCTGCTTATGTTTTTTTTTCTGTTAGTTGTGTAGTCATGCGTTTATGGAAAAGCGACCATTCAAATTCTTGATTGGATCCATTTGCCGCACCATATTTGCGACAAATGAAGTAAGCAGCACTTTTGCAGTTCTATTCCCAGGTATCCGAGTTTGCTGACAATTGACTGAAGAAATTTCTCAACTGTAATTAGTAACAGTAGTTTAATTTAAAATAATTATTTTATTTAAGTTTTCAAAATTATTTTAATTTAATTTAATTTACCGTAATTTACTATACTTAGATTATTGCTGATGAGCATGTAAAGAAGCGTGAAGATACTAATATTTATATTCAAGTGAAGGTTTGGATAATAAAATATGATAAGTACAGTAATTAGTATAAGTAATGAATGTAACAAATCGATAAAATCAATTAAGACAGAATGAATGAGAGCATGCGAGGATCGATGGATGACCTCAGAGTTAGAGCTGAAAATTTTAGTCAATTTGAACTTTTTTTCGAATTTGAATGGATAGAATTTGAAAAAAAACTTTTCATATACTCAATATACCTCTGCTCCCCTCAAGGAAGTGCCCAGAAATTTTGTAAATTCTTGTCAAGCAGAAATTTCTCTGAATTTTAAGTTGTTGGGGCAGAAAGCTTTTCTTATATTCTTCGTCTGCTCCGCTCAAGAATCTGATTTTGATGATTTTGATGATTTTTTTCTCATACAGCACCCATAAAAAGAAGGTCCTCAGAAAAACTTCAACAACGAGGTGAAAATTTCGATAGATGTGTCGATTTTTGAATGGGACCACTAAACTGAAATATATTATATAGAAATAGCACAGTAAAATACGGGACGTAATTTGATACAGTAAGAAACCCTGGATAAGACAACATATGTAGATGAAAGTTTTTAAAAATTTCATTCTGAGTTTTCAAACTTTCAGCATAGGTACGTAGAGGTATTAAATTTTCATTGAATTCTCTCCGCTTAAGGTAATTTTCGAATTCATGGATGTGGAAGAAAATCTGTAGAGAGGAAAAAAAGAGGGACAGAGCTCTCGCAAAAGCATTTCTTAGCATGGTGTTCAGGAACGAATTCTTTGTGGTTTTCGACCGCGATAATGAGCGCAAAATTGCGCAAAATTGAGTAGTGTCGCTAAAAAGCAGAACAAAAAGAATATTGACTGCTGGACTGCTGGACTCTGCGCTCACACGGAGACCGATTCCAGAACGAATCTTAGGGGACAAAAAAAAACGGAATTAATTCCTTAAAAGGTAGCAAAAGGAAAGAACAGGTGCGAAAGTAGGGGAAAGGAGGAAAAGAGGATACGGAGAGAATGGGGTTGATCAGCATGATTCTAACTATAGAGGAGGAAATACCCATGAACACGATCCTGCGACAAGCAACCAGCGAAAAAAAGCAGCTTGCACAAGGAATGAAATGTGAGAATTATGAGAATTTTTGCGGAAAGAGTTTCATCTCAGTTCGATGAACTGAGCAGTAAGATTTTTCAAGAATAATTTTCTCATTTAAAGGATATGCTTATTATTTTTACGAGGAAAAAAGCGAAACAGAAAGGGATGTTCGAAAATGAGAACCCCATCCAGTAAACCGATATTCAGGAAAAGTAGGAAAAGATCAACGAATAGAGAGCAAGTCAGAATGGAGTGAAATTGTACGGAAGTTGGTGGAAATTTCTGAAAATCTTCTACGGGAATTTTTTCTCTGTGAATTTTGGTGAGATATCCGACATTGTAGGTCTGAAACCAGGGAATGATTTTGAATTTTTCTTATTACCCGTCGGGTGCAATGCGCTATCGAACGACTTTATTTATTTAGTGATCGAAGTATCCTTCCTCTTCTCCTTCAGGAACAGGAAATTGTGTCCCAGATGTCTTAAATCACTTAGGGAATAATAGTTAATTCTGTAACCTTATTTATTAATTATATTATTTACATGTTTATATATTAAAGTGAACATTATGTTTATAAATTATTGTTATATTTTAATATACTTATATCATATCATACATTATGTATTTATATTATTTACATGTTTAGAACAACAGAGGAAACAACAGTAAGCTTGTAAACAGGGATTCTGAGGGCAGAATGCTCTAACGACAGTATATCCTTATGAAATGGTTTAATATTTGCGTTTTCATTCACTAACAACAAAGGAAAAATCCTTTATTTCTCGAGGAGGAGGAGTGGGTGAGAACAGCTGAGTTTCCATTATGAAATGAAAAGGAAGGAACGAAGGCTACATATCTCACGAGGAGAACACATTTTCCGTCTCTTCGCTGTTTGAAAATTCGCTAATGGGGACCTTTGTTTAAAACGAATATTAATTTAATAAATAGTCTTTGAATTCTTTCAAAGCTTTCGAAAAAATTATGTATCCTTCAAAAAGAGAGAAGGTGGCGTTGCCTTCTGTGTTTTTTTTTTCTTTTCCCTTTTCTTCCGATTTCCGAGCATTCAAATCTGATAAGTACTATGCGACTTTTCTTCCATTTATTGGTGATATGAATCAATGAATTTTGGAAAATAAAGAATTTGTGAAGGAACAGAAGAAAAGTACGCAAATTAAGTGGAGAACTGACGTTTTTGAAAAAAATTGATGAAAATTAAATAAGTTAGTATTTTCAGCACTTTTATTCGACTATGAGCTAACTACTAACTAACTAGGTAATGAAGAAGATCTAGAAGAGGTGCAAAAAGAAGAAATAGATCGAAATTTAGGGTTAACATTTTAAAAAAAAATTGGATCTAGGAAATGAAAGAAAAATCAATGGAGAAAATAAATTTAAAAATATGAAGACAAAAATTGATAGATAATATTAACAAAGACGCGTCTTTTTTGTAATCGAATTTTTCTGCACGGAAAAATGAGCTAGGATGGATAAGAAGGATAAGCTGACCGGGAATAAATTTGATATTTTTGAGAAAAAGTCCGCTCTAACAGATGGCTGGAGAAAATTTGGTCGCGAAATTTACGGTGTGCTAAGAATTCTGGTGAAATGGATTTTTTCTTTGAAGTTTAGGTTGATGAAGAAAAAAGCTTCGCTTATACTCTACGTTTGCTCCACTTAAGGAAGTACGTGGCTGAAGTGCTTCACGTGGTTGCATGCATAAGGAATACGACCGAATGTTAGTTGAGTTCGAAAGAAAAATCAACTCATTCATTATTCGAAAAGTTATGTACATAATTGTAGAGAATAAAATCATAAAGTAATTATTTTTCAAAAAAATCAAATCAGAGAAAAGAATCAATTTAAATCCAAGTTTAAAACACAAAAATAAGTCCACCACAAATGACGAAAGTCACTAAGACTTCAGAGGAAATGTCCAATAATTTGAGCGTTTCCTACGGCGCAGTTAGTGGTGTTTGCTCACCTAAGCCAACATTTTCTGTAACTTCTAAGAGTCCAATTTTTGAATTAACTCAGGCGCACCGCAAAAACTAAAATCTTTTATTATTTAAGGAGCTATTTAAATGGGTTTATTATTTGAAGAGTTATTATTCGAAGAGCTGTCTAGTAATGGATATTTTCTGGAGTTTTTTTTTTGATAATTTTTTCTTTCGATTGGTCTGATTTTTTTCTAAACAATTTATTTATGATTTAATTCTCTACAAAAAAATAGCTCCTCAGCTACGCTAAAGGACTTAAGTTTTAGATGAGTTTCTTGAGAAAAAGAATTTGGGGCATTTTAGCTCTTTCCAGATAGAGCACTTAATTAAACGTATACAGTTACTTTGCATTTACAAAGCGTAGGTAATCACGAAGTAATTATTGTCCGTAGGAATAGTTTTCTATTTATTCCCAGGGGAAATGTGATTACGGTAGGGGGTGAATGTGGAAGAAATGATCACCTTGCTCGACATAAACTACTAGCTAACATGATTTGTTTCTCTAAGAGAATTCAGATTCCCTTGGACGTTAGCTGAAAGAATATTGTAAATTACGCACTAGCAAATCTTCATTTTTAAAAGAATTTGAGGCCGCCTACTTCAACATTGAATCCTCTTATTAGCATTAAATTTTTCATTAATGACAACGTCAGCGAAACGACAAGCAGCTTTTTGTGACGGTTCATAAATAAATCACCACATAAAATCCGAAACGGGAAATGAACGATGTATAGAAGTATTTTATTAGTTGCGTTATTATACACGAGAATAATTCTGGTTAATCGATTCTTTTTTTTTTCTTTGTTTGTCTGTAGTATTCTCTTTTTTCCTTTTTTTTTTGGCGCCCAATCTCTGGTAATCTCCGACTTCTAATTGGGGCGTAAAAAACTTTAAAAAAAAGAGAAAAGACAGAGAAACACGGCTAAGCTTCTAAGTTAAGCTGTTCTGCGTTTGTACTACGTCAGTTTTAACTGGGATGTTTCCGCTTTGCTGACAAAAAAAAAATCGACTTCCACATCATTCCTTGGAATAAATAGACAAATAAACAAGTAAATAATGTATTTTCTGTTCTGGACGTCACGATTCCAAAAGTGCTGACTTTGGCATCTTGTGCATATCATAAATCTCTTAAAGAACTATTTTTTCTCAAATTCAATGTATTAATATTAGAATATTATCAGAAAATTACTTCTACAGAAATAAAACAGATGATTTTGGAATCAGTGGAACAGTAGCGAGTTCAAGCTAAAAGGCACTGCATCATAAAGTTGATGTAATGTGGAAACCGGACGGAAAACATAGAGTTTAGCGTGTAGATTACGGATATTATCGTGTCGGAGCTCAATTCCCCTTAGCGGTCCCAAAAAAAAACGACGTGGGAAACGACTTTCTACCCTACGAGACGACTTGCAACAAAGCACCGTTGTGCACGCGCCATATCCACAAGCGAGCGTTCGAAAGAGGTCGATCGAGGTCTCCTCGGCAGCGTATTCACGTGACAGCAATGAACAGGGGGCTGATGAGGGAAACGGATTTCGTGCTACAGTGCTTTTAAATGCTTATAATTTGGAAATACTAAGAGAAATCTAATAAAAAAAAAAGATACTAAAATTTTATTCCACCTATTTCTTATGATTTCATGAGTGTTTCTGAATTTCTCCTACACGCACTCGCACCATCGCCTTGTTTGCGAGTGTCTCTACTTCTACAACATTGAGATTAAAATTAATTAATTAATCAAAACTAAATATAAAAATATGAATGACAAAAAATTAAATGTAAATAAATATGAATAATACAAAATGAATATAATATAAAAAGTATATAATATAATATAAGTAAAATATGTAATATAAATATAAATAATTCTACAATAATAGAAATTAAAAATAAATATTAAAAGAAGTAGAAAAATATGTGGTTGCTATGGCTGTCCTATCCTGATTTTTTCTGCGATGGGTATCCTAAAACGTCGTTCCTTCACTAATTTTGAAACTGTAGGAAGAATCAGTTGTTTTTTTTCTCTCGAGATTCCTACGCACGCTATTTTCCTCCGATCTCAACGAGCCCCTTCGGTTTTCGTCGTCACCGAAACCGATGTCAAATCGACACGTGCTCGACATGGGTTCATCGAAAGCACTCCATTTCGTTGTGTAAACATTGTGAGAGGTCTCCAAAGCATTGCGTGAGAGAGCGCCGTAGGCAACGAGAGGTGATTAATTGAAAATGAGCCGATCGTTGTCGACAAGGAATCAATCACGGATTAAACATTCACATCTGTGGGATTTGTCAACGGGGGGGGCAAAAAAAAATGGCGCAGGAGGAACTTGAGACAATTGAAACAAGGCAGAGAGAGAGCGTCGAAGAGCATGCGCAATGATTCCCTGTTGGCTTTTCGAATATTCATGGCGTTCCAGGAAGAGGAGTAGCAACCGGGCGTACATGGATTATCTACACCATTCGGTTCGTGATATTTTTGAGGGGTGACGTACCGTAATAATATATAGTGACTTGTTCGATAAATCATGAAGTGCTAATACAAACCCTGGGCTGGTTTTTTTTTAATTTCTCCTAACTTCTATTTATTAAATTTTCTTTTTCTTTTATTCATACGTTATTGCGTTCGAATGCTTAGGATAACAAAATTAGTCTCCTTATGGAAACATGTAAGGTTGCGGTTAGGGTTCTTCGAAAGAAAAGGGGTCACATGCTTGGCGTCCACACACTGTCTTGGCAAGGGAAGGGTTTTCTTTTTTAAAATTTTTTTTGAAAAATTTTCTTTCCAATTTTCTATGAGCTGAAGCGGAAATTTACATCGGATTCATGTTCACTTTTTCGCTAAAAAATTTACTTCTATTCTCTAAAAGTAATCTCGAAATGAAAAAAAATATAATAACCTCCGATTTTTTCCATAGATTATATGGCACGAGTGACAGATATCTGCTCTTAATTAAACAAGTACGGCTAGAAATTAAATAAATTATGTATATATAATTAATTAAATTGTTTTTGATGCAAAAGAACTGAAGGGGGACCGAAACTAAAATAGAAAAATAATAAAAAAAAATCAATAAATTGTGCAAAATTGAAATTAAAATAGCAACCCATAATAGTAAAAGAGGGCCAGGAATCTTAACGATAGGTCGATGAGGGTTGCTGGCCAACGGAGCAGGTTTCCAACATGAAAAGTTCTGGAAGAAAGTTCTTCTAGAAGAAACTTGGCTAAGGCACTTTTTTTCAGTGCTCTGGGCATCTAAGAGAAAATCCCGCCAATCCCTCTCTCTCTGACATCTGAGCCTGGCGCATAATATGTTGACCTAGTGACATGCCAATCCGATACACGGATATGGTAGTGCAGAAAGCGATAATCTTTTGTTTTTTCGCTTTTTTCTCACTTAGATAAAGCAAATCACGGAAAACTAACAGTAATATGTGACCGGAGTTTACCTCGAGGTCAATGTTGTGATGATCTTTTCCAGTGTATCCTGCTCGTCCTTAATTTCTGGTGAATTCTGGTGAAAAACCGAGAATCGCTTCCTATTAGCACTTTCCACCGATAACATTGTCTCTAATTATGACGCTGGACCAGAATTTCCCTTCCAAAATTTCTCGTCAAGTAACTTTTTCTCAAACCTCACCGACTTTCAGCCATCATTTTTTTTTTCGAAAATAGAATCGCACGAATTTTTGGATTTGCGTGAGGCAACATGAGGCAGTTATCGCTGGGGAAACGACCCATGTGTAGAGCCCCATCCATCTGCTGGCCCAGACGGGGAATCCACATTTGAGAGATTCGAGAGTTTTTTTTTTCTTGGTGCTGTCCTCCTTAACGGATTTTGATACGCTATTACGAATCTGCGTTTTTTTCCGGATCACTACAGGACTTCTTCGGCTTATTTTTGGATTTTTCTTCGAAAAAAAAAATCTACACAGAAGTACATCCGTTTGCAATTTTCTTTTAATAAAGCATGGCGCGAGGTCTCATCTTAGAAAAATAAATTGAAATAATCATAAATTATCATATAATTGTTATAATTATATCTTAATTAAGGCCTTGTTTTGTGGCTCTTCACCCTCAGAACAAAAAGATATGAACTAGAATGCTTTGATATTTATAAATTCTTCTCCTGTGGGTTATCCTGACATATTCCTGGGATTAGCGACTTTCAGATGCTTCTAATCTTTCCATATGATTATCTCAAGGTTTTTACTTTTCTTAACCTTCCAGAAAATGTGGGAAATCGAAACTGATTTGTTGGGAAAAACCATAGAGTTTGTCTAATTTCTACAAATACAAGATTACGTTACAAAAATTCTTCGGGATCTTAAATTATTTTTGGCGATATTTTCGAGATGTGTTATGAATTTTGAAAGATTTTCTCTTCATGTGGTTCTCTTGAATCTCGAAGAATCACTAGAGCATCTGGATCCATCCAGTAATCCTCGGCTCATCGACAGCGCTAACCGCAGCGCTTACGTCATTCCGCCGACGTTTTCTCCCGTGGTCGGCTTAAAATAAACAGCTGCACTTTGGACTAACATTTAGCCCCCCACAGATCGCGTCTGCACCTCAGCGGTGAATCTGAATGATAGGAGGGGTTGAGGGAAGGAGGTAGATGTAAAGTTTTTCCATCGAAGCTGAGCTCTGCCAGGAAGAAGTCGATTTTCTTGACATGGCATCTCGGCAGATATTCATGAAAACGTGCTGAGCTGCCAGAAGCAAACATTTGACCGACACTCTCCGTTTGAACCTCCGCAACCATGAAAATGCAGAGATTGTTGTTGGTGGGTCTTCGACTATAGGACCATTTATTTTTTTTGGAAATCGCTCCGAAAAATTCCAATGGGCTTCGCTGATGTGGAAACTATCAAAAATGCAGTGTTTCCACGCTTCCAGGAGAAGAATCCCCGCGGAGGAAACCGAAACCACGCGAGTTGTGGAATGGAACCGCTACCTACCTTAATTCTGACCTTTACCCATGTCTCAGGTTTTCTGCAGGTGGCTAAGGTATTCTGATGTGGAGAAAAATTCAACGATTTTGAGGAATATCTGAATTATCTGGTAGAAAAACCCATTAACAATGGTTATCGTGATACAATTCAGTTTGGGACCCAATTGCCTATGACTGAGATTCAAATAACGCTCTGCGCTTTCGAAAATGCATTGAGGAAACTGAGAGAGAAAATCTTTTTCTCTCGCTTAAACAACAGAAAATTCTAGAAAATAATAGTGAATTAACCGGAAAAAGCCGTGAATCGAGAGAAATGAACGAAAACTGTGAAATTCATGAGTGAAGAGCGGATAAATTAGCATTTCAAAACACACAGATGAGCAATACAATACTTACTGTAAAAAGTCAAATGGATATGGAAATCGGATAGCTAATTTTCGGATCTATTATCAGATTTCCGCATGAAGAAACCAACCGTTGCAGATAATTTCGGCTTTAAAACTTTGAAATTTTGTTTTCCTTCACTTTAACATGGTGAAGGTTACTTTTTTATACCTTGCCTTAAAGGCATCACCCCACGAATCTGAGGTGGTGCGGATTTCAGGTGGAGTATTCGTATACGGGATGGGAGACTACTGAGAGGGAGGTGATTCCGTCCATTTCTTGCTAATTGCCGTAAAAGACGGCCCCGAAGATGCGGCGCCGCATAAGACTGGCGCGCTCCAATAGAACCTCTTGTACAAAATGGTGCGCCAGAACGCCTGAAGCCGTATCTTCCGGACCGTTTTTTACGGCAATTGGGAAGAATTGGACGGAATCACCCCCCTCTCCGTAGTCTCCCATCCTGTATACGAATACTCCACCTGAAATCTGCACCACTTCAGATTCGTGGGGTGATGCCTTTAAGAGCCTTAAGAGGTTAAAGTAAATATGTAGTGAAAAGCAGTCTGGATCTAACTTCTTTGAATTAAATCAAAACGTTAATTTGATTGTGTAGAGGGAAATGTTCTGAATGTAATCTCATTCAAACGGCTGTTTTGGCTTCACGTTCTATACTCAAAATAAGGTGTTTAATAAACCTTTAAAGAAGAAGAGTTTAAAAAAAGAAAAAAAGAAGAAAATCCAAAAATGAACCTGGAAATTTTCTATGCTTCGAATGTACGAATTAAGTCAAATTAAATTCCTGATCGTCCTCGGAGTTCTCTCCTCTAATTTGCAAATGATTACTTTAGATTGAAATCGTTAGGCTTAACCTGATTTTTTACTTTGTAGCGATGACAAGTTTTTTGTTTTCAATGAAATATCCATGAAAAAGGTGGAAATGATCAGCACCGGCGGTGTATTCGCCAAGAAAACTTGCGTTCTCTTCTTGAAAAGTATTGAACTTCAGAATAAGGTAGTGTTTGCCTGGTTTCGCTTATTCTACTGAGGTACCTATGTTTCGGTTTTAATTCAGAAATCACCCACGCAATTTGTAGTGATGACAATAAAATTTTGAACATGACTTCATTGAATTTTTTTCAAGTTTTCGAGTATTTTTGCAACAGCAATTTAGGATTATTTAATTATTAATGAACTGTGGGAACCTTTTTTTCAGGCCTTGCTCTTCTATTCTGTAGTTGCACGGGTATAGAGAAAACTAATCGAAGCTGGACCTTGGACAGAGCTCTAGGATAGGGGCTCTTCAAATCTCATCTCTTCTACCCTATACGCAACTACGTTAGAAGTTAAACGTTTTGATGATCTTTGCTGTCATCACCGCACGTATGTGTGAGTGGATCGCCATGGAGTTCGTGACCGATTCTCATGGATGACGTTAAAATCCATCGCGTGGTTAACCTGCAGTATTTTTGTTTATCTTTTTGCATGCGCTTAAAAGAATACAATAAGAATAGGATAGAATAAGTATAGAAATACCTTCGAAAATGTTTTGTGCTACTTTATTGTCAAGCATCATTCAAAAGAGTGAATTTATGCTTCGAGGATTTTTTTTTCTCCTTCAAGCGGAGCACAAAAAAGTCCATCTGCAGCATGTAATGCTATGCGAATTTCGGAAAAGCATGAGAGTTGGGACTGCACGAGAAAAAAAAACCTATTTGGACTCTACTTGGATTGTGCTCCATCTCTATGGGCAGTTAAGAAGGGGTTTAGCAGAATTCGAATGGAGATTTCATCTTAGAAAGTAAACCCCGCTCTCTACGACCTACTCTGACATTGATTACGATATTTTGAGTACTGTAGCCGGAAGAAAGCACAAGAATTACAACTGAGGAGATGGCTGAGAAGAACAAGTTAAGAACAATGGAGATTGTATTTTTGATTAATAAAACTTTTTTTTAAAATTTTACTTGTAGAAGATTGCCTTTGGATCGGGCAGGAACTTATGCTGTCATCCAATATAATAGCTTTCGACGCGGGTTTATTTAATTTCCGGCCGTTGATGTATATCAGTCGTAAAACTAATTATTATTCTTAGACGATAAATAAGGTAATTAAGTGGTTGTGATGTCTGGTAAATGGGGAGGATACTCCTGGAGAGATTAGGAAAAAGTAATCTATACTTGTTGGCACAAATACTGTTTTAAATTAACAAGGAATTAAAGAAATTTAAGGTGATAAGGAATTAAGAATGCAGTGTGACAGCAAATCAACAAATCATAGAAGGAGAAATCATTTTTTAAAAACTGCAGTTATATGATTAAACAAAATTCTACATGAAGTTCACCAGAAGGAAATATTTAAACATTTTAAACAATTCAAAAAAAAAAACATCAGAACAGTGCTCGATGCTCATTTCATCAGCCGAGCCTGCGAGTATGGATAGAAATGTAAGCAGCGCTACAAAGATGAAATTAATCCATGTGGGAAAAAGAAACTAACGGCAAAACTGACAAGGAACTTTGATGGATTTTGTGGCGCGAGAAGCGGAAAAGTGCTAGAGGTGCAAAAAAGAAACGCCAGAAACCATCAAGATTCGAACAGCCTGAGGTGATCAGTTGGCAATCGACGGCAGAAGTGAAATACTAGGGAAGAGTTGTTGTAAAACGTCAATAAACTAATGCGATGAAAAATTAGGTTTCAGAATTTACCCATAAGCGCTGCTTAGCGGCGACCTTATCGACCTCGTTAATCATTAATTAAAAAGTATGACCGAAAAAGTGGGAGATAAATTCATCCAGTCTTAAACTGGGCCAGTAACATAGTTTTTTTTCTCTTAACAGTGATGGAAACAGTGTTGAAAATTTTTTGTTTTTTTTTTGTTTTTTCTTTGAGTACAATGATATAATTATGGTGGATGTACCATGGCGTAAGAATAAAACAGTGTTGAAAATAAATTTGATGCGAAATTCAAATTATCTTCAACGGTATTTCTTTTTTGTTTTCCTTCTCCCTGCCGCTCATCGTCCCTTTAGGTCGCAGCTTTTTTTGCAGCTGTAACATCGCTCATAGATGTGTTTTCCATATTAAATCCTCACTGTTCCGTGTTATTATAATTGTTTAATTTATTTCATTTACTTTCATTATTATTTTTCATTATTTTCATTATAATTTTAAATTTTGCAGTTTAATTGTTAGAAAAGGAAAGAAAATGGTTTTTGTGCTGTATTCGAAGACGTATGTAGCTGTAAAAAAAAATTCCGATTTGATTTTTTTTGTTCTCATCCAAAGAGAAACATACTTAGTTTTTTCACTTACCATATATGTAGAGGAAAAAATAGTGAATCGATGAGTAGCTACAATCTTTGTTCTAGTAATAAATTATTCAATGCTAAGAAAAAATATTTAAAAAAAGTAGAGGCGGTAAGATAATAAAAATACGATAAAAATTTGATTTTTCATTTCACTACAATCTCTACGACATAAAATGGTGTTTGGAGTAGTTTTTGCAAAAGACGAGGTAAGACGAAGAAATTTCACAGGATTTTTTTCCTCTGGAGCATCCAGACGGAAGAAAGCTATCGTAGGAAACCGCAAAAAATAGAGCGACGGGCTCGATGACGCCAATCGCACCACCACATGTGTGTGTGTTGATGTTGTGATAGGTGATCGAATCGAATGTGGGCCCCCAGGCAGGTATCACAATAAACCGCCGAGAATTACGCAAACATACACAGGAGGAGCGAGTAATTACGTTGTAGTGGATGCGGCCGAATCAGCTGTCGGAAGAGTGGCAGCGGATTCGGACACCGCCCACCACCCGCGACGATCCGATGATCCCGTATAAGTTCGGTGCTCAAAATTACGCAGAAAGTGGGATTTATCTGTATTTTATTACTCTTTATTTATCATTATTACACATAATTTGTCTTCATTTATTAATTTGTTTTATTTCACTTATTATTACTTATTGCTTGCATATTATTTACTACTATTTATCATTGTTTTATCATTATATTTATTTATTTATTTATTTTTTTATAATTTTTTATTTATTCCTCTGTTTGAAGTATAGTACAGTATTGGAGTCAGGATTCTCCTAAAACAAAAAAAAACAACAATGAAAAAAAAAAACGCTTAAGCAGTGATCGGAGAGTAACTCGAATGCTTATAAGACATACTATGCTTGGATCACTTTTCAATAATAGGAAAATTATCCAGGATCGGTATGAATCGCAATGAAAAACGCTCGTTAAAGGGATTACCCCACAAATCTGAGGTGGTACGGATTTCAGGTGGAGTATTCTTATACGGGGTAGTAGATTATGTAGAGAGGTGTGATTCTGCCCATTTCTTCCTAATTGCTGTAAAAAAACGGCCCGGAAGTTGCGGCGCGTAAATAAATCGAACTCGTTATAAAATTAGCGCGCTGGAACTAACTTTTTTCTACGGCGATTAATGGGAACAACTATCCAAGATCCGGTATACGAATACCCCCCGGAAATCCGAACAAACGCTCGTTAAGTTGAAATGTAATGATGAAGACATCAATGGCGAATCTTCTGCTGCACTTCTCGGAAGTTCAATGGAAAAAAAAACAGCATTTTTTTCTACAAGACACATTAAATACGTTCTTTGATTGGCTAAGCGAGGCTAGGCTAATCAACCCGTGTCCATTAGATTAGGCGAACCGCACAGTTAGTCTTTGCTCGAAACAGCTTTAAGGAAATCATATTTGTCGAGTCAAACACACTTTCGTTTTCTCATTTTTACCATATGTATGTACGTGATCCATCAAAATGAGAAAATAGAAGCAGCTGTGCGACGCTTGACTGTGGGACCTAAAGAGGAGACTAATGAGATCTTGGGACCTTGTTATTGGTTATTCTCTCATCGGTGCATCCATTCACTCCTCTGCTTCACCCGATTAGTCGAAATTGCTCTACTAGTCAAAAAATATTGGAGGTTTTTTTAATACAAAAATATCCATCCGGACGGTTGTGGAGGAGGGGTTTGAGGGTTTTGTGAAGGAAATGGGCCCAATTGTCACAATTTTGCCCAAACCAGGCAGAAAACATGCTGTACGGACAAAATTTGTGTCTTTATTCTACATAAATATACCCACGCAGATGGTTATGTATGCTCCATTTCTCATAGAATTTTCTGGAGGACAAAGTGGATAGAGGATGAAATGTCCGACGTTAATTATTGTCCGCTTGGGATGCGCCAACCCGTTCATTTCAATTCAGAATCTTTTCGGGTTTACGGGTTGCCTAACCTATACATTTACAGAGTGGCGAAAAATTACGTGCGCCATAAAAAACGCTCAATCGTTCTTATTTGCCCATAAACATTCAAAAAAATTATTTCTATAAAACAATTAACCAAAACAGTTTACAACTACAAAGATTTTTCGATGTGGCCGCTGTCAGCTTTGGAACAGGTTTGAAACTGCCATTTTGCCTTATATTTTATCAAATCGATGGTGCAGCGAAGGTAGTTAAGTCGCCTATTTCGGTCTCGAGGAAGTGGATCGTTGTTTTGGCTCCATGGGCTGGAAACCAAACCTGTGGAAGGATGAAACTGGGATGTTTTTGCTTCTGCACGGCACCACAGCTTTCTTGAGGATCTCCTCTGATACAATGTCTAAAACGAAGTCAAACGTTACACGCACTAAATTTTTCGTCACCCTGTACTTACGGAGCCTACCCCATGTGTCTCAGACAAGTCTGAGAGGAAACAAAAACACTAACTGCCAATGGTACTAATTTATCTGTCGGATGGGTATGAAAGGCCTGGTTGGCTTTAGCGGAGTTTCGAACCATCGATTGACCGTGCAGTCGCAGAGGAACCGCTTTTCAACCGCGCTGCAATCGCCTCAGAGGATCAGTCTTTTATTATATTTTGATTTGAGAACACATTGTTCCGAACCAGTGAGAAGAGCGGTCACGACGATTGATGTCTGCTATTGTTACGTTCTTTTCGGTTAAAACCTAATCGGAAAGGTTGACCCTGTCACGATTTGCTTGTCATGAATATATAAAAGGTGGGGCAAATAAAAGTCGGCCGTTCCAGGTTACAAACAAACACATCCAAGGAAAGGAGCTGGTTCGCTAATCTGCTTATAGGAGATGTTGGAAGTGAACACCATTCATCTCTTGGCACCTTTGAGCCCTGATCGGCAGGGTGCGGAAGGCAGATCGAAGCTGAACTGTTGGAATTGCTGCAATCTCATCAGAAATGTTTTGCTGCACTTCTTGAAGGGTATGGGACTGTTGCTGTGCACTTTAGCTTTGACCTTAAGGTTCTCCACAAGAAGTATTCGCACACTGACTGATAAGGTGACGTCGGTGGCCTGACGAGGGCCGTGATCAGACTAAGCTCTGCTAACAACTATGTCAGAAGTGAAGACTGGGTGAATTTGACCCATGGTTCGGCGGAATTAGCTACTCGTCCACTTTCATCTGGAACATCTGGTACAGTATGAGCAAAAGCGGATAGCAAACTATTTCCTTTCCTTTGGTATATTTCTCTGTAACCTGGACCTCTTTTCCCCGGACCACTTTTATTTCGCCCACCCGAGATATTATTCGAGATATAAATGCAATGTTCGCCTTCTTGCAATGTTCCACATCTTCGAATAGAGGATTTACTGTAGGATATATGTGCACAATAAACAGATAACCGTATCACATAGCTAACAAAAAAAGCACCGTTACTAGGCTGCGGAAAACGAAAAAAAAAAACTTCTGCAACTGCATCTTATCCTCGGAATCATAGAGCAATATGTTTTTTTTTATTGGAGGATTTAGTTAAGCTGCACCACATCGTGAAAATCATCAGAATATTTATTTATTCATTCACAGAGGCCAACTGCGTACCACAGAAAAAAAAATGCAAACCATATTTGAAGTCCAAGTCGAAACAAAAGGAAAAAATTTCGCACTCAATTTCCACATTTAAAAAAGACGAATAAATAAGATAGGGAAGATAAATAATAGGGTTTAAAACATTAATTGTTATGTCATTTTAAAACGGTGGCTGAAGGGGTGAACAAGTTTTAATCGGAAAATTTCCTCGTTTTTTTTTTTCAAATTTTCTCCCCTTACGAGGAACCTTCTCATGCTGCTCTATAGATATTCTAATAATTTGCAGGAATTTGTGTAAATTATTCATGATAATCTGACAAGGTTTGGATTTCTTCTTTGCCGGAAAAGAAAGGGGAAAAGAAAGAGGGGAAAGGAAAGCTGGAAGGAGAAGAAGAAAAAAGAAAGAAGAAAGAAAGAAAAAAGAAGAGATAATGTTAACTAACAGTTGACACAAGATATTATAGCGTGGATTGTAGAAAACAACATCAGCTAACCAAAAGTTTTGATAGCGAATAGCGAAAAGCCAATTAAATAGCGTTTTATTGCGAACAGCTGGATGCTTGAATGACGACGATTCGCAGATCAGCAAAATCCGATCACCAAGGGACGTTGTTCTTGCAGAATAAAAATAAATATATAAATAATACGTAAATACCCAAAATATATGCAGAAACGAGAAAAAAAAGTAAAATGTTACAGTAGGTTTCAGTTCGACGCCTAGCGAATCACTCTTTCAAAGTCTTCCTCAAAAACTCGAAAACTGGCTACTATTCGAATATATTCATGTACTATTTATTAATAAATTGTAATATTTGTGTTTAATATTTTATATTAATATTTTTACATTTATATTTGTATTTTATATTACCCTTTAATATTTATGTCAACATACTTTTTAATACTCGTTAGTAGTATTCCATGTTATTTGCCCCATGCAACGAGAAAAACTGACGATTAAGGAAAACGAATTCCTAAGTCTAAGTCCTAATCCTACTGGTCCTAAACGCTAGCGTTCTGCCACACTCGCCCTAATTTATTTTATTTTCACTTTTTTAAAATTTTATTACTTAGCTGCTAAAACTTACTTAGTACTCCATGAACATATTTCTTCAGGTGGTGGTGCTGGATAATACGAACTGTTTCCATATCACGCGCTAGACGAAAATGAAATTGCTGCAGCAGTGTAAAAATACATTTTTTTTCAAAAAAAAAATAGTGTAAGGTAGTATTAAGAACCTTCTAATTCTATCAGCGAAAAAAAAAATTGAAGTTTTGAGAAAAGAATTGTGGTGAGTGCAAAAATCCGTGTGGAGCATCGTCAAAACCAAAATCTCCCCGAGTTCCAACAGAGCGGATGTACGAAAGAGGTGTTCTGGGAAGCTGGACTATTGAAGGCGTCAGGAAAATCGACTTCCCTTAGAGTTTCGAAAGAAAAAAGGTGGAATTTTCCAAAAGCGTGTAGCCGATGCAGCTAAAAATCAAATCAAAGAAGGAAAAACTGAGCACAGCAGCATCGGATAGCTACCTTTTTAGCACTTTTTTTTCGGAAGATTTGTTAGGATGCAGCCTCGTTAAAAGGATCTGCATTGATTTTGACAGTAACCGTTGCCGAAGAAAGACATGGGAATGCGAATAGAAGTGAAGTTACATAGGTTTTCAGAGTTCTCGCAAATGGTCAAAAATAACTTTTAGTACTTTTTTCATTTATTTAAGAAAGCGATTATTGTAGAAGACAAGAGCATGCATGTATTTTTTGAGTTTAATTGAAAGAAAGTGGTAATTCTCAATGTCACATGCAGAAGAAGAACTGAGACCATCTAAGGAACAAAACTGCATTCTAGCGACTTTTTTTTTGAAAAAAAAAACATTTTTTCTGGCGGATTTGCGGTGCTTTTCCAGAATTTTTTTTTACAAAAAAAGGCTTACATGCACACTTAACCATATTTAGAAAAATGTCGAAACGTCATAAGATTTCACAGGATTACAATGGTAGTGTTTTTGGAAAATTTTGAAAATAAGAACTAAATGACGAGAACGTCGCAGAATTTCCCCGCTCTGGTGCTCCACGGTGCGGTCGGGGGAGGAATAAGTCGACTAACTTTATCATAAAACGTTCGTGACGTATGACCACCATATGCAGGCAATGCAGAACCGCTTCCGGAACGGAGGATGCAATGAATAGACGATCAACTATTAGTTTCTTTCTGATTAATGATTTTTTATTGCTTCATACGTTTATTCAGATAGAAGTGCAGACCAAGCCCTCGATCCCTTCAGATTTGATAAATTGCTACCACACCGTTCTGGAACGGTAAAAACACTGACTTGACTCATCGGTTGGGCTCAGCAAGTCACGAATTGTATTTCCAATACGCGTTCCAAAACCTCAGCGATCATTATAGTAAAAAATTAAAAATTAGAAAAATTAAAAAATTAAAAATTAAAAATTTGAATTGTAGTAAAAACGCGTTGGCGCATCCCGTAGATAAATTCATCGTACGCCACTGAATTTATCCTTTTTTATGTTCATCCTAAAATTATCACGAACCAAATTTGCAAAATTATGACAACCTAGAAATATAACCTTTAAATTTCCCACAGTTTCTGATGTTCATATAAATGGGTACTGCCTTTTGAATGAGTCTTGGAAATGTCGTATACTTTGATTTTGAAAAAAAAAACTTGAAAAAAAATGTGAATTTTGATCATATTATTACTATTATATTATTATTGTTGTTATTATTATTACTTATTACCTACTTACTTATTTTTATTACATTTCTTAATCCATCAATTCAAGTCAAATTTTCATGGTTTTTCTCAAGAAATAAAAACACTAGATGGGAAATATTTCCATATGACGCGTGTGACGGAAATGAAATTGCTGCAACGTGAAAATACATATTTCTTTCTTTTTTTATTCAAAATAATGCTAGAACCCTCTCAAGGCACTTCCGGCGTTAAATGCTTTTGCGGTTCCCCTACCTTTGAAAAATGGACTATTATTATGTAATTGCTCACCAATGCGCACCTATTTAATGTACATTCGCATGAAATGACTTCAGATTACGTACGGGCTAATCTTGCGGGTGAGCGACCAAGGGGATAAAGGGGAAATTGAAAAAAACCTTTTTCAGATGGATGTAGTGTGGTCTCGGTTCGAAAACTTCTCAAGTGTCCCATATTCCTATCATTACCCAGCATAGCAGAATACGAATCACAAACGTTTTTCAAATTTGCAAGAACAAGTCTCTGCGAAATTCGAGAAAAAGAGTTTTTCTTAAAGAAAATGCTCGTTTTTTACGTTGCTTTGATATGAGTCTCAGCCTTCAGCTTCTGGTCTCAGAGAATTGTAACCTCCTCAGAAAGATGGATCACTGTAGTAAACAACCCATGGTAAATATTAAGTGAAGTAAAAAGTTCTGGGCTTCTCGCTAGACCTCGTTAGTGAGCCATATCTGACTATGTAAACATCACATCGGGTCATACTATACGATGATTTCAAGCTGACATTACGAGAACCAAAACCAAAACAAAATATTGTGGTCCAATCGCTGTTAGCCAGCCCAAACGAAATCCAAGCCCGGATTAACGACCAAGAAGGTTTTTTTCGGTGTGTTTGGTGGGATTGCAGGGGAATCATCCACTATGAGCTCCTTTCATCAGGCCAAACACTCAATTCGGATCTCTACTGTCAACAAGTGACCAGATTGAAGCAGGCGATTGAGCAGAAGCGGTCAGAATTCGCCAATAGGAAAGATGTTGTGTTCTATCGAGATAACACCAACCCCACACACATTTTTAAGGACGCCTTAGAGCTTGGGTGGGCGGTTCTACCGTACCCGCCGTATAGTCCAGGCCTGGCATCAAGCAATTATCACCTTTTCAAGCGTTTGCAAAAATTTTTGATGCTTCGAAACTGCCCTCAAGAGGGGCTTGTGAAAACGAGGTTGTCACATTTGATTCTGTCAGTGAGGGTGAGGACTCCTCCAGTTGCGGAATCATGAAATTTCCATTAGATTGGGCAAAAGTTATCGAACAAAACGGCGTATCTTCGATTTAAATCGGTTAGTCTTAAGTATGTTAATTTCATTGTCGAAATAAGGCAAGGAAGAGCTCAGAATTGTTTACTTCACCTAATGCATCAACGGATAATCATTAATGTGTGATTGGAAAACTATGAAATTTTAAAGGATGTGCGTGTGCGAAAGATTTAAGTAGCCAAACTAATAATGTTATAAATTTTACATTTTTTTTACTATTATTCGATTTAAAAGCATAAACGATAAAGTCACTGGCGTATGAATCCACTTGGGATGCACTAACGCGTTTTATTGCAATTCATAGTAGTTGAGGTTTTGGAACGAGTGTTGGCCTATACTTAATGGCTTAGGGGAGGGGGCAGCCGATGTGTCAAGTCAGTGTTTTATCCTCCTAGACAAGTCCGGTACCAATTTATCGACGCCGGAGGGATGAAAGACTCGGTTGGCACTAGGGTGGTTTCGAACTCTCGACAGTGTGGCTACAACGGACTATTATTTGATTTATACGCAGTTTTTTTTTCATATGAGGTTCCGTCTGTTTTTTTTTGTTTTAAACAAAGTTCAAAACATTGATGGACAGCTCAAAAGAAAAATACATAGACTTCACTAGCATGTACCCAACTGTAGTTCTTACATTTTTTTTTCTAATTCTGAACGAGAATAGGAGGCGAAATGGCGGAGAGAAGTGAGAAATGCACTTCAATGTCTATTTCTCAGAAAGAAGTGTTTGTAACCTCAAATCTATTCAAGCGCTCACGTGCACTTTTGCGGAAGTTGTTCATTCATTGAAATGTAAATCTTATTTGCAACAAAGGTTAGCGAAATACGAAGCGAAATATCTAATATTAATCGATAAGCTAAAAATTACTCTACCTACATATATGTTTTTCTGTTGTGTCAACGAAGTTTCGGTGAAGTTTTATTACTCGCTGGCCTGACTTTTCCACACTTCTTCTTTCTCAAAGGTTTGGAAACTTTGATAATATATTTTCTATCAAACTCCTACATTTTCCTCGAAGCAAAGCCTCAATATGGTTTTGAGTACACCAGACAAAACCTCTACGACTAATGGGGACGGTTATAACCGGAACTTACTCTAGTTATAGCCTGAGTTATGTGCATTATACGATTCGTCACTATCTGTACATAGGAGGAAGTTTCCATTCCTCCACGTAGCGGAACTGACTTACTGTATTTGAAAGTAATGACCACGAAACTGCTGGTCAGCATATTTTTCTCTCCCTCTCTCCGTCTCTCTGTGCATACTTATTCCAATAAGTCAAGAAAAAAGACGGGAATGAAAACAAACAGGCGTGGAACCAAATTTCAGAAGGAAGCGAAAGGAGTTCGAGTAGCGAGAAATCTAGGTTGTCGTCCTGGAATCATTGGACTTGATTTATTTTTAAAAGAACTCGTATTAAAGTTAAAGTTTAAAGTTTCTGGCGTTAATCAATCCGCTTGGGATGCGCCCATGCAGGTGCGGGTGTGGTGTGGCGGTTAGAGGTTCCGCTTCTTGCACGATCCATCGGAGGTTCGAATCTGCCCTAGTGCTCACCAAGCCTTTCATCCCTCCGGGGTCGATAATTTGGTACCAGACTTGTCTCGGAGGATAAAAGCACTGACTTGACACATCGGCTAGCCCCCGCAAGTCATTGTATGGGCCAGTCACACGTTCGTAGACCTCAAACGATTCTGAATTGAACTCGTATTATTCGAACAAAAATAGCAACAGAATTAGACCCGAACAGTGAACGGTTCTATTCCTGGAGAGTTCAGACCTAATTCCTCCAGAAGAAATCGTAGATTCCTTCCGAGGGTGCTTCCGGCACTAAGTCTCTGGTCGACTTCTGTACGAATCCACGATCTCATCACCTCCAGAAAACGTTGTAGTTTGGGTCGCTGCCTATCGGACCGGATGATTAGTCAGCAAAACAACAGTTTCATCGATTTTTCGAAAGAGGTATATTTAGACTTTCACAGAAATAGGGCAGAAAATTTACGCTAACAGCCATTATTTGGTATTCCTATCACTCTACAGTCACCTTATGGACTTAACGTTGTGTTAAAAGTTATTTCATCTATTCCACTAACAAGAACACAAAAAATGCGCAGTCATCCTGAACGATAACGCAGTCAGAGTTGAAGCGAAGACAAAAAAAAGGTGCAATGGTATTATATTCGAAGAGAAATACTTTCAAACTGCATGTAATACAAGAGAAAGGAGTCACAAAAGAGAAAGAAAAATTTTATGACAAAGTAGATAACACATGTACAATAAGATCAAAAATTGTAGTCTTTTTTATTCAACGTACTTATTTAGATATTTGGAATACTTTTGTCTGAAATTGTAGATTACCGATGCTCGCACAAAGTCCGCAAATGCACGTTTTATGTCACCAGTTAGCGTAATTTGATCGTAACGCATGCTGAAAAGTGTAGAAATATTGGAAAAGAACGGTTTGCAGTTTTAGTTCAATGATTCAACCCGTGTTTCAACTTTTAAGTATGTTTATCCAGGAAAATTCATCACCAAAATAATTCATATTTCTCGAGGAACTACTCGACTGATTTTATTCAAATCGTATTCTCGGCTGGCTCAGGGTTTTTCAGAAAACTTCATGCATAGAAGTCTCGAAAAGCGCAAATCGCAAGCTTAACTCACATTTCTTATGAAAACTTCTACTAGATGCTTTTCTTCTTTCCTCGTACTTAAAAGAAAGAGGATAAGAATTTTTTGCGCTTGTCACACATCCGAAGAGTATTTGTTTGACTTTTTCGACAACGTATGAGTATTTCCGAAAAAAAAAGAGATTTTTCCTATTCTCAACGTTGTTCCTTAATTTTTATCTCTTCCTGATTTTTTTCTCAATTTTAATCTTCAATGAGATCGAGTTTGGCGCGTTGCCATTCTACACAACGATTTTATTTATTTATTTATTTGCATTAAGAAAAAACACCGCGAGCCCGAACGGATTCGAGCAAATCAAGTAAGAGTAGGTCAGCAGTATACCTTTGAGTGCATTTCTGACGACAAAGTATTCCTTCGTTCCAGTAGAATTTAGCGCATTTATATCCACACAGAAGACTTTGCACCTGCACAAAATTCATAATCGCGGATGCCAGCAGCTGTTGCTAGAGAGGAAGGATCAGCAGCAATTCTTACTTTCGGCACATCAAATTCGGCATAAACGGAAGATACGGCAAATATCGACTGACCACCCATTTCGATTACGTGGAGCAAGTCGGCTGTGTGTGCGTAGACTCCTAAACATACCGTATAGACAGCCGAGCACTTAAAATTCCGTCATAAATATCAACAGATCAAAAAACTGCTTTAAAAAAACTTTCAAAACTTTTTTTTTAAAAACTGCTTGGAATCTCTGTGGGCAAATATAGAGTTCGAAGGGTAAATTACGAGTATAAGCGTGGCGCCGTTCAATTCCCCCTAATTGTCCTTTAAAAATGGCGTTGGAAACGGCATCTGTTCCTACGAGGTGCGAAAAGAACGCGCCACCCTTGCACACGCGTCGCGTCCACAAGTGACCGGTCGAAGATCAATGAAGTCCCCTCAGCAGCCAATTCATGTAAAACCAATGGATGAGTTGCTGAGGGGACCGAAGCATGTACAATGGTGGCACGTTCTAATGTATCTTGTAGGAATTGAAGCTGTTCCCACGCCGTTTTTTAGGACGACTAGTAGAAATTGAGAGAGACCACGCTTGTACTCGTAGACTACATCCTGGACCTCATATTTTCCCACAAAGACTTCAACATTGTGATACGTTGCCTTTGAAAATCGTGTAGCCAATTATCGATTGAAGCTTAATTTCCATGAATCACCTGATGTCTTATTAAAAGGAGCTGCTCTGTGCACAAAAGCGGCGCATTCCCCTTCAGCGCACCATTTGTCCGAGTTTTCACGCAGATCTGGACTTCGAACATACTGTAAAAAAATAATGATGGTCCATATCAACTATTGCGTAGGCACTGTACACTTACATTTTCATCCATCAAGTGACGTATGATCGCGGCACTCGCTGAGGAATTCGCCAAGAAAAGCGCCATCTTTTCGTCAAATTGTAGGTTCCTAATAATTTTTCTTTCGGACTACGTTGACGTCAATTATTGGATTGCGCTGTACGACCACAATGCGCGACAAAATTACAGGTGACGGAGCCGGCATTTTTGGCAGAACAGTATGTGTCAGTGAAGGAGCAAAAATTGCAGTGAGCTTAGCTACAGTTTCTTATTGCAGCCGATGTACCTAAGCTTTTATATTTACAGTTTTTATATTTATATTATATATTTATATTTACGGTTTTTAATAACAATTTAGTTTCACTTACTTGTAGATCCCTTCCGGTAGATCAAAAGATGGTTGAAAGTCGTGTTCGGACGGAATTCGTATGTCCAATTTTTCTCGGAAGATTTTCGGCATTTTCACATGAAAATGAAAGTTGAAAAAGATGTATTAGAACCCAGTATTTTAATTTCTATATTGAAAGTGAGAAAACTTTCTATTGGAACCATATAATAATACATAATTCGAATATTATAATAATATACAATTCGATGACAATATAATTCGATCGCGAAAAAAATAACTAGTGGTTTACTTGAAGCGTGATATGTTTGCCAGGAGCTTTCCTCTTTAAACTGGACCGTAAAATCTTCCGATGGAAATCTGGTGAAATCGACCACATCAATAGAAAATTTTCCATCATCGTCAGTAGAAAATTTTCCACGGTCTACGTCGCTGTTGGACAAAGCTTCTGCAAGGGGGGGGGGGGGGGGCAGACCATATTCTCTTCGGAAAGTTTTTTTTTCTTTTGAAAAGAAAAGTCACCAAATTCACCAAGGAAAGTCTCAGGGTCCTCATTCACCAGGACTGTTCCATTTCGTTATCCAGCTATGAAGATACTGCAATGAACAACATTCTTTCTGGACATGATCTGCTCGTCGAAAATCTTCATGACTGTACGAGGAAATCCGTGAGCTTCAAAGCTACTAAAAGAAGTCTTTTCCAAAAATTCTTGGATTGATATGCTAATAAAGGTGCTGTACGTGCTGTAGTCAACTATGAACTCACGCTAGAGTTCGCTGAGTTTTGCAGAGAAGACCTTATGGAGAGAAATGTAACAGTATTGGCAGGGACGACAGAAGCTAAAAACAGCTAAGAAGCACCACTTTTCGCTGACATTGAGACTTTACCAATCATAAAATGAAGATGAATGCCTTTCGAGACCCAAAGTTCGGAAGAGAAAGAGTCACTTCATCAGGAAGGAGAATAAGGAACGTAATTCATGACCACTACTCTGATTTTTTCGAAAGTTATGTGTACTTACCGTTTCACCCACCAACCAAGGGAAAATGGGCATGTCACAGATAGTGCAGCATATGCTAAGGAAAATAAAATAAGGTGAGTCGGAGAAGGTTAATTGTGATGCTAACCTTTAGACAGCAGCCCACCACCGACGGAATTTCATGAGAAAAAACCCACAACAGGAGGACCGCCATCTAAATAATCTGATTTCTTCATGGCGTAAAAAAATTGTGAGACCCTTCATGCCTTGTATGAGAGAATTTGGTACTAAGCACCTTCAATTCGTCAAATCGAATTGTTACTAGTGCTCAGAGGGGGGGGGGGGGGAGGGGGAGGGGGAGGTGCAGGGCGCAAATCAAAGATAACGGCAGTACAGGTGGTGGAGGTGACAGGGACAGGACAAGTGAGATTAGTGAAACCAGTAATGTAGTCGGATGTGGAAAGCTATAGTTGATCGCCGAGAGCGCTCAGTCTCCTCTTCTCATTTCACTGCCGTTCTAAGATTGGAGATTTCCTTCTATAAACGTTCAAGGTTGAAATATTTCAACACATGTGACATTGCGATTTCCAGAAAAGTTAGTAACGTAGAAAAGCAAAAGTAATGTTCGAGAATTGTGAATGAATGAAAGCGACGAAAAACGAGAACGTCTTCAATTATGATCTCCTCATATAGTTGGAAATAAAAGAAAACTATGGACTATTCAGATCTAAAGTTATAAATCATTATTACGTTTGCAGATCCTTTACAGAATTTCACAAAATATCTGGATTGAAAAAGTATAGTTACTGCACTTGTCCCACTACCAGGTGGTGGAAATTTAATCTCTCAGGTTTTTTTTTTTCAAAATATAGATTCCTCTGAAAAATTGAGAAAAAATAAGTGGATTGAAAGAGGATGATTTTACTGTCGAGTGGTAAAAATTGAAAAGGAAAAGAATTTTTTTTTTTAGATTTTTCTTCTAAATATTGAAAGGTTTATGACATAGTATTACTGATGCAGCACACCAGTGAGAACTTTACGCCAGTTGCGACGCTGGCCTTTCGTCAGATAATTCTTTGAGTATTCTCATCTGTTCTCAGATTTTTCGATCCATTTTTAGCAGATCTAACTCATTTTTAACCAGATCGATCAATACTCTACCTGCTTGAATAGATACAGAGGGAATTGATGACCCATGAAGTACATATACACATCATCAGTGTCATTGATCGCTTCTTTCGAAGTTAGAATACATGTACAGTTCACCTTAACAATTGTCGAATTATTGATCGGCTTTTAAATGTAGAATTAATCAATATGCACTTCAAAATCCTCGATGGGTAGGCATGCACTGCGATCAATCATGCATGGATTTAATGACGTCACAAGTCGATAGGCGATCAATATCAGCAGTACGAATGCACATGCATTTGGTGACAGCGTTGTCATGTTATGATTATCACTTTCACGGTTAAACGTAAACTAATGATCCATGCGCTTTAAAAAACTAGCGAAGCGATGGAAATGTGGAGGGAGGCGCAAGTGACTAGGCGGAGAAATTTAAAAGAGGGGAACTGATGGTTTTTTTTACAGGAAAATTTTCCAGGATTTCAGGGAAACAAGAACTCTAAGGCTGCAAAAGTTATTTGCAAGCGATCTCACTGGGATTGGAAAGCAAAAGTAGTAGCCAATCCCAGTGAAGATAAAACGTAAGGATTCCTTGCAAACAACAGGAGGAATTAGACCAAATAGTACTACAATATTTTCATCGATCTGTAATATGTAACGTTATAAAGGAACTCGTTGATACCAATATTCGCCGTCCACTATTCAGTGCCTCAGAAAGTTTCATTTCAACGGCGGCATTCAATTCGTAAGACTGACGACATTCAGTGCCTATTCCAGCGGTCCGAAAAAAAGGTAAACACAATCCGCACGCCTACAGTCGCCTTCAAGAATAGCGCCAACACGCCGAAGCAGCTCGTATCATATGTTTGTATACATCTGTCTGCTTCCTACACGTTCTATCCAGCAACTGGGAAATATTGCAGAATTACTCAACATCGAATGATATTTCGAACCCTTGCCATCCTGCAAACACTACATTTCGCTAAGCCATGTCCACCGCTGCAAAATGGGAACTGCTATTCAGGTAAGAATGGTATCAAGACCTACCAGAAAGTTATGTCTATTCTAGAAAAATACCACACAATTAATCACAAATTGTAAATAAAGCTTATGTAAAGTGTCTTCGAATAAAAAATAAGAAAAAGATTTTCACATAACCTTCGCATTGGTGGTTCAGTGGTAGAATGCTCGCTGCCACGAGGATGTCTCGGGTTCGGTTACCAGCGATGCAATCTTTTGTTCCCATCTGTTCCTGTGACCTCTGAATATGTGGTGTTTCCTGCAGGGCTGTAGACACTTTGGACACGCATCGGTGGTTCAGTGGTAGAATGCTCGCCTGCCACGCGGGCGGCCCGGGTTCGATTCCCGGCCGATGCAATGTTTTATACGCGAGTTTCTGATGTTGTTCCCATCTGTTCCTGTGACCTCTGAATATGTGGTGTTTCATGCAGGGCTGTAGACATTTTGGACACGCATCGGTGGTTCAGTGGTAGAATGCTCGCCTGCCACGCGGGCGGCCCGGGTTCGATTTCCGGCCGATGCAATCTTTTATACGCGAGTTTCTGATGTTGTTCCCATCTGTTCCTGTGACCTCTGAATATGTGGTGTTTCCTGCAGGGCTGTAGACACTATGAACACGCATCGGTGGTTCAGTGGTAGAATGCTCGCCTGCCACGCGGGCGGCCCGGGTTCGATTCCCGGCCGATGCAATCTTTTATACGCGAGTTTCTGATGTTGTTCCCATCTGTTCCTGTGACCTCTGAATATGTGGTGTTTCCTGCAGGGCTGTAGACACTATGGACACGCATCGGTGGTTCAGTGGTAGAATGCTCGCCTGCCACGCGGGCGGCCCGGGTTCGATTCCCGGCCGATGCAATCTTTTATACGCGAGTTTCTGATGTTGTTCCCATCTGTTCCTGTGACCTCTGAATATGTGGTGTTTCCTGCAGGGCTGTAGACACTATGGACACGCATCGGTGGTTCAGTGGTAGAATGCTCGCCTGCCACGCGGGCGGCGCCGGGTTCGATTCCCGGCCGATGCAATTTTTTTTCTTGTTCCCATCTGTTCCTGTGACCTCTGAATATGTGGTGTTTCCTGCAGGGCTGTAGACACTTTGGACACGCATCGGTGGTTCAGTGGTAGAATGCTCGCCTGCCACGCGGGCGGCCCGGGTTCGATTCCCGGCCGATGCAATGTTTTATACGCGAGTTTCTGATGTTGTTCCCATCTGTTCCTGTGACCTCTGAATATGTGGTGTTTCCTGCAGGGCTGTAGACACTTTGGACACGCATCGGTGGTTCAGTGGTAGAATGCTCGCCTGCCACGCGGGCGGCCCGGGTTCGATTCCCGGCCGATGCAATGTTTTATACGCGAGTTTCTGATGTTGTTCCCATCTGTTCCTGTGACCTCTGAATATGTGGTGTTTCCTGCAGGGCTGTAGACATTTTGGACACGCATCGGTGGTTCAGTGGTAGAATGCTCGCCTGCCACGCGGGCGGCCCGGGTTCGATTCCCGGCCGATGCAATCTTTTATACGCGAGTTTCTGATGTTGTTCCCATCTGTTCCTGTGACCTCTGAATATGTGGTGTTTCCTGCAGGGCTGTAGACACTATGGACACGCATCGGTGGTTCAGTGGTAGAATGCTCGCCTGCCACGCGGGCGGCCCGGGTTCGATTCCCGGCCGATGCAATCTTTTATACGCGAGTTTCTGATGTTGTTCCCATCTGTTCCTGTGACCTCTGAATATGTGGTGTTTCCTGCAGGGCTGTAGACACTTTGGACACGCATCGGTGGTTCAGTGGTAGAATGCTCGCCTGCCACGCGGGCGGCCCGGGTTCGATTCCCGGCCGATGCAATTATGTTATGGCCACGCGGGCGGCCCGGGTTCGATTCCCGGCCGATGCAATCTTTTTTGTTCCCATCTGTTCCTGTGACCTCTGAATATGTGGTGTTTCCTGCAGGGCTGTAGACACTTTGGACACGCATCGGTGGTTCAGTGGTAGAATGCTCGCCTGCCACGCGGGCGGCCCGGGTTCGATTCCCGGCCGATGCAATGTTTTATACGCGAGTTTCTGATGTTGTTCCCATCTGTTCCTGTGACCTCTGAATATGTGGTGTTTCCTGCAGGGCTGTAGACATTTTGGACACGAATCGGTGGTTCAGTGGTAGAATGCTCGCCTGCCACGCGGGCGGCCCGGGTTCGATTCCCGGCCGATGCAATGTTTTTTTTGTTCCATTGTTCCTTGACCTCTGAATATGTGGTGTTTCCGCGGCTGTAGACACTTTGACACGCATGGTGGTTCAGTGGTAGAATGCTTACGCGAGTTTCTGATGTTGTTCCCATCTGTTCCTGTGACCACTGAATATGTGGTGTTTCCTGCAGGGCTGTAGACACTTTGGACACGCATCGGTGGTTCAGTGGTAGAATGCTCGCCTGCCACGCGGGCGGCCCGGGTTCGATTCCCGGCCGATGCAATCTTTTGTTCCCATCTGTTCCTGTGACCTCTGAATATGTGGTGTTTCCTGCAGGGCTGTAGACACTTTGGACACGCATCGGTGGTTCAGTGGTAGAATGCTCGCCTGCCACGCGGGCGGCCCGGGTTCGATTCCCGGCCGATGCAATGTTTTATACACGAGTTTCTGATGTTGTTCCCATCTGTTCCTGTGACCTCTGAATATGTGGTGTTTCCTGCAGGGCTGTAGACATTTTGGACACGCATCGGTGGTTCAGTGGTAGAATGCTCGCCTGCCACGCGGGCGGCCCGGGTTCGATTCCCGGCCGATGCAATCTTTTGTTCCCATCTGTTCCTGTGACCTCTGAATATGTGGTGTTTCCTGCAGGGCTGTAGACACTTTGGAAGGTATTTGATGTTGTTCCCATCTGTTCCTGTGACCTCTGAATATGTGGTGTTTCCTGCAGGGCTGTAGACACTTTGGACACGCATCGGTGGTTCAGTGGTAGAATGCTCGCCTGCCACGCGGGCGGCCCGGGTTCGATTCCCGGCCGATGCAATTTTACTTTCTTTGTTCCCATCTGTTCCTGTGACCTCTGAATATGTGGTGTTTCCTGCAGGGCTGTAGACACTTTGGACACGCATCGGTGGTTCAGTGGTAGAATGCTCGCCTGCCACGCGGGCGGCCCGGGTTCGATTCCCGGCCGATGCAATGTTTTATACGAGTTTCTGATGTTGTTCCCATCTGTTCCTGTGACCTCTGAATATGTGGTGTTTCCTGCAGGGCTGTAGACACTTTGGACACGCATCGGTGGTTCAGTGGTAGAATGCTCGCCTGCCACGCGGGCGGCCCGGGTTCGATTCCCGGCCGATGCAATCTTTTGTTCCCATCTGTTCCTGTGACCTCTGAATATGTGGTGTTTCCTGCAGGGCTGTAGACACTTTGGACACGCATCGGTGGTTCAGTGGTAGAATGCTCGCCTGCCACGCGGGCGGCCCGGGTTCGATTCCCGGCCGATGCAATCTTTTATACGCGAGTTTCTGATGTTGTTCCCATCTGTTCCTGTGACCTCTGAATATGTGGTGTTTCCTGCAGGGCTGTAGACACTTTGGACACGCATCGGTGGTTCAGTGGTAGAATGCTCGCCTGCCACGCGGGCGGCCCGGGTTCGATTCCCGGCCGATGCAATTTTTATACGCGAGTTTCTGATGTTGTTCCCATCTGTTCCTGTGACCTCTGAATATGTGGTGTTTCCTGCAGGGCTGTAGACACTTTGGACACGCATCGGTGGTTCAGTGGTAGAATGCTCGCCTGCCACGCGGGCGGCCCGGGTTCGATTCCCGGCCGATGCAATCTTTTGTTCCCATCTGTTCCTGTACTAATATTTTTTTGGGGCTTGACATTTGCGATCGGTGGTTAGTGGTAGAAGCCTGCCACGCGGGGTTCGATTCCCGGCCGATGCAATGTTTTATACGCGAGTTTCTGATGTTGTTCCCATCTGTTCCTGTGACCTCTGAATATGTGGTTTTCAGGGCTGTAGACACTTTGGACACGCATCGGTGGTTCAGTGGTAGAATGCTCGCCTGCCACGCGGGCGGCCCGGGTTCGATTCCCGGCCGATGCAATTTTTTAGGTTCTGAGTTGTTCCCATCTGTTCCTGTGACCTCTGAATATGTGGTGTTTCCTGCAGGGCTGTAGACACTTTGGACACGCATCGGTGGTTCAGTGGTAGAATGCTCGCCTGCCACGCGGGCGGCCCGGGTTCGATTCCCGGCCGATGCAACAATTTTTTGTTCCCATCTGTTCCTGTGACCTCTGAATATGTGGTGTTTCCTGCAGGGCTGTAGACACTTTGGACACGCATCGGTGGTTCAGTGGTAGAATGCTCGCCTGCCACGCGGGCGGCCCGGGTTCGATTCCCGGCCGATGCAATGTTTTATACGCGAGTTTCTGATGTTGTTCCCATCTGTTCCTGTGACCTCTGAATATGTGGTGTTTCCTGCAGGGCTGTAGACATTTTGGACACGCATCGGTGGTTCAGTGGTAGAATGCACGCCTGCCACGCGGGCGGCCCGGGTTCGATTCCCGGCCGATGCAATCTTTTGTTCCCATCTGTTCCTGTGACCTCTGAATATGTGGTGTTTCCTGCAGGGCTGTAGACACTTTGGACACGCATCGGTGGTTCAGTGGTAGAATGCTCGCCTGCACGCGGGCGGCCCGGGTTCGATTCCCGGCCGATGCAATTTTTATAGAGTTTCTGATGTTGTTCCCATCTGTTCCTGTGACCTCTGAATATGTGGTGTTTCCTGCAGGGCTGTAGACACTTTGGACACGCATCGGTGGTTCAGTGGTAGAATGCTCGCCTGCCACGCGGGCGGCCCGGGTTCGATTCCCGGCCGATGCAATTTTTATACGCGAGTTTCTGATGTTGTTCCCATCTGTTCCTGTGACCTCTGAATATGTGGTGTTTCCTGCAGGGCTGTAGACACTTTGGACACGCATCGGTGGTTCAGTGGTAGAATGCTCGCCTGCCACGCGGGCGGCCCGGGTTCGATTCCCGGCCGTATGCAATTTTTGTTCCCATCTGTTCCTGTGACCTCTGAATATGTGGTGTTTCCTGCAGGGCTGTAGACACTTTGGACACGCATCGGTGGTTCAGTGGTAGAATGCTCGCCTGCCACGCGGGCGGCCCGGGTTCGATTCCCGGCCATAATGTTTTTTACGCGAGTTTCTGATGTTGTTCCCATCTGTTCCTGTGACCTCTGAATATGTGGTGTTTCCCTGGGGCTGTAGACACTTTGGACACGCATCGGTGGTTCAGTGGTAGAATGCTCGCCTGCCACGCGGGCGGCCCGGGTTCGATTCCCGGCCGATGCAATGTTTTATACGAGTTTCTGATGTTGTTCCCATCTGTTCCTGTGACCTCTGAATATGTGGTGTTTCCTGCAGGGCTGTAGACACTTTGGACACGCATCGGTGGTTCAGTGGTAGAATGCTCGCCTGCCACGCGGGCGGCCCGGGTTCGATTCCCGGCCGATGCAATGTTTTAAGAGTTTCTGATGTTGTTCCCATCTGTTCCTGTGACCTCTGAATATGTGGTGTTTCCTGCAGGGCTGTAGACACTTTGGACGCATCGGTGGTTCAGTGGTAAATCGCCTGCCACGCGGGCGGCCCGGGTTCGATTCCCGGCCGATGCAATTTTTTTTTTCCTGTGACCTCTGAATATGTGGTGTTTCCTGGGGCTGTAGACACTTTGGACACGCATCGGTGGTTCAGTGGTAGAATGCTCGCTCACGCGGGCGGCCCGGGTTCGATTCCCGGCCGATGCAATGTTTTATACGCGAGTTTCTGATGTTGTTCCCATCTGTTCCTGTGACCCTGAATATGTGGTGTTCTGGGGCTGTAGACATTTGGACACGCATCGGTGGTTCAGTGGTAGAATGCTCGCCTGCCACGCGGGCGGCCCGGGTTCGATTCCCGGCCGATGCAATTTTTGTTCCCATTTTCCTGTGACCCTGAATATGTGGTGTTTCTCGGCTGTAGACACACACTAAAGCCGGCCCACCCGCCATTTTTCCTTCAAACTACCTCTGAATATGTGGTGTTTCCTGCAGGGCTGTAGACACTTTGGACACGCATCGGTGGTTCAGTGGTAGAATGCTCGCCTGCCACGCGGGCGGCCCGGGTTCGATTCCCGGCCGATGCAATCTTTTGTTCCCATCTGTTCCTGTGACCTCTGAATATGTGGTGTTTCCTGCAGGGCTGTAGACTTTGGACACGCATCGGTGGTTCAGTGGTAGAATGCTCGCCTGCCACGCGGGCGGCCCGGGTTCGATTCCCGGCCGATGCAATGTTTTATACGCGAGTTTTTGTTGTTCCACTGTTCCTATAATGTTTCTGGGCTTCCATTTCTTTGCTCCTCCGCGCGCCCTTTTCCCTTTTTTCTGATGTTGTTCCCATCTGTTCCTGTGACCTCTGAATATGTGGTGTTTCCTGCAGGGCTGTAGACACTTTGGACACGCATCGGTGGTTCAGTGGTAGAATGCTCGCCTGCCACGCGGGCGGCCCGGGTTCGATTCCCGGCCGATGCAATTTTTTTTTCCTTCTCCCCCCCTCTTCCTCCATATTTGTGCTGTCTTTACACGCATCGTGGTTCTTATGCCCCCGGCGGCCCGTTCATTCCCGGCCATGCAATTTTTAGTTTCTGATGTTGTTCCCATCTGTTCCTGTGACCTCTGAATATGTGGTGTTTCCTGCAGGGCTGTAGACATTTTGGACACGCATCGGTGGTTCAGTGGTAGATGCCCCCCGGCGGCCGGGTTCGATTCCCGGCCGATGCATTTTTTTTTGTTTTCCCTGTTCGCCATACCTCCGCGGCCGGGTTCGATTCCCGGCCGATCAATTCTTTTGTTCCCATCTGTTCCTGTGACCTCTGAATATGTGGTGTTTCCTGCAGGGCTGTAGACATTTTGGACACGAATCGGTGGTTCAGTGGTAGAATGCTCGCCTGCCACGCGGGCGGCCCGGGTTCGATTCCCGGCCGATGCAATGTTTTATACGCGAGTTTCTGATGTTGTTCCCATCTGTTCCTGTGACCTCTGAATATGTGGTGTTTCCTGCAGGGCTGTAGACACTTTGGACACGCATCGGTGGTTCAGTGGTAGAATGCTCGCCTGCCACGCGGGCGGCCCGGGTTCGATTCCCGGCCGATGGCATGTTTTATACGCGAGTTTCTGTTGTTTTTCCCATCTGTTCCTGTGACCTCTGAATATGTGGTGTTTCCTGCAGGGCTGTAGACATTTTGGACACGCATCGGTGGTTCAGTGGTAGAATGCTCGCCTGCCACGCGGGCGGCCCGGGTTCGATTCCCGGCCGCGATTTTTTAGCGAGTATCTGATGTTGTTCCCATCTGTTCCTGTGACCTCTGAATATGTGGTGTTTCCTGCAGGGCTGTAGACACTTTGGACACGCATCGGTGGTTCAGTGGTAGAATGCTCGCCTGCCACGCGGGCGGCCCGGGTTCGATTCCCGGCCGATGCAATTTTTATACGCGAGTTTCTGATGTTGTTCCCATCTGTTCCTGTGACCTCTGAATATGTGGTGTTTCCTGCAGGGCTGTAGACACTTTGGACACGCATCGGTGGTTCAGTGGTAGAATGCTCGCCTGCCACGCGGGCGGCCCGGGTTCGATTCCCGGCCGATGCAATCTTTTATTGTTGTTCCCATCTGTTCCTGTGACCTCTGAATATGTGGTGTTTCCTGCAGGGCTGTAGACATTTGGACACGCATCGGTGGTTCAGTGGTAGAATGCTCGCCTGCCACGCGGGCGGCCCGGGTTCGATTCCCGGCCGATGCAATTTTAAAGTTTATTTTGTTCCCATCTGTTCCTGTGACCTCTGAATATGTGGTGTTTCCTGCAGAGCTGTAGACATCTTTGACACGCATCGGTGGTTCAGTGGTAGAATGCTCGCCTGCCACGCGGGCGGCCCGGGTTCGATTCCCGGCCGATGCAATGTTTTATACGCGAGTTTCTGATGTTGTTCCCATCTGTTCCTGTGACCTCTGAATATGTGGTGTTTCCTGCAGGGCTGTAGACACTTTGGACACGATCGGTGGTTCAGTGGTAGAATGCTCGCCTGCCACGCGGGCGGCCCGGGTTCGATTCCCGGCCGATAATTTTTATACGGGTTTTGATGTTTTCCCATCTGTTCCTGTGACCTCTGAATATGTGGTGTTTCCTGCAGGGCTGTAGACACTTTGGACACGCATCGGTGGTTCAGTGGTAGAATGCTCCGGCCACGCGGGCGGCCCGGGTTCGATTCCCGGCCGATGCAATTTTATACGCGTTTTGATGTTGTTCCCATCTGTTCCTGTGACCTCTGAATATGTGGTGTTTCCTGCAGGGCTGTAGACACTTTGGACACGCATCGGTGGTTCAGTGGTAGAATGCTCGCCTGCCACGCGGGCGGCCCGGGTTCGATTCCCGGCATGAATTTTTATACGCGTGTTTCTGATGTTGTTCCCATCTGTTCCTGTGACCTCTGAATATGTGGTGTTTCCTGCAGGGCTGTAGACATTTTGGACACGCATCGGTGGTTCAGTGGTAGAATGCTCGCCTGCCACGCGGGCGGCCCGGGTTCGATTCCCGGCCGATGCAATGTTTTATACGAGATCTGATGTTGTTCCCATCTGTTCCTGTGACCTCTGAATATGTGGTGTTTCCTGCAGGGCTGTAGACATTTTGGACACGCATCGGTGGTTCAGTGGTAGAATGCTCGCCTGCCACGCGGGCGGCCCGGGTTCGATTCCCGGCCGATGCAATCTTTTTTTTTGTTCCCATCTGTTCCTGTGACCTCTGAATATGTGGTGTTTCCTGCAGGGCTGTAGACACTTTGGGACACGCATCGGTGGTTCAGTGGTAGAATGCTCGCCTGCCACGCGGGCGGCCCGGGTTCGATTCCCGGCCGATGCAATGTTTTATACGAGTTTCTGATGTTGTTCCCATCTGTTCCTGTGACCTCTGAATATGTGGTGTTTCCTGCAGGGCTGTAGACACTTTGGACACGCATCGGTGGTTCAGTGGTAGAATGCTCGCCTGCCACGCGGGCGGCCCGGGTTCGATTCCCGGCCGATGCATTTTATTTCTGATTTGTTCCCATCTGTTCCTGTGACCTCTGAATATGTGGTGTTTCCTGCAGGGCTGTAGACATTTTGGACACGCATCGGTGGTTCAGTGGTAGAATGCTCGCCTGCCACGCGGGCGGCCCGGGTTCGATTCCCGGCCGATGCAATGTTTTATACGCGAGTTTCTGATGTTGTTCCCATCTGTTCCTGTGACCTCTGAATATGTGGTGTTTCCTGCAGGGCTGTAGACATTTTGGACACGCATCGGTGGTTCAGTGGTAGAATGCTCGCCTGCCACGCGGGCGGCCCGGGTTCGATTCCCGGCCGATGCAATGTTTTATACGGAGTTTCTGCCATGTTGTTCCCTCTTTTTGACCTCTGAATATGTGGTGTTTCCTGCAGGGTGTAGACACTTTGGACACGCATCGGTGGTTCAGTGGTAGAATGCTCGCCTGCCACGCGGGCGGCCCGGGTTCGATCATTTTTCGCCGATGAATTTTTTTTTCCCATCTGTTCCTGTGACCTCTGAATATGTGGTGTTTCCTGCAGGGCTGTAGACACTTTGGACACGCATCGGTGGTTCAGTGGTAGAATGCTCGCCTGCCACGCGGGCGGCCCGGGTTCGATTCCCGGCCGATGCAATTTTTATACGCGAGTTTCTGATGTTGTTCCCATCTGTTCCTGTGACCTCTGAATATGTGGTGTTTCCTGCAGGGCTGTAGACATTTTGGACACGCATCGGTGGTTCAGTGGTAGAATGCTCGCCTGCCACGCGGGCGGCCCGGGTTCGATTCCCGGCCGATGCAATGTTTTATACGCGGTTTCTGATGTTGTTCCCATCTGTTCCTGTGACCTCTGAATATGTGGTGTTTCCTGCAGGGCTGTAGACACTTTGGACACGCATCGGTGGTTCAGTGGTAGAATGCTCGCCTGCCACGCGGGCGGCCCGGGTTCGATTCCCGGCCGATGCAATTTTTAATTCTGATTTGTTCCCATCTGTTCCTGTGACCTCTGAATATGTGGTGTTTCCTGCAGGGCTGTAGACACTTTGGACACGCATCGGTGGTTCAGTGGTAGAATGCTCGCCTGCCACGCGGGCGGCCCGGGTTCGATTCCCGGCCGATGCAATGTTTTATACGCGAGTTTCTGATGTTGTTCCCATCTGTTCCTGTGACCTCTGAATATGTGGTGTTTCCTGCAGGGCTGTAGACATTTTGGACACGCATCGGTGGTTCAGTGGTAGAATGCTCGCCTGCCACGCGGGCGGCCCGGGTTCGATTCCCGGCCGATGCAATCAATTTTTTTCTTTTGTTCCCATCTGTTCCTGTGACCTCTGAATATGTGGTGTTTCCTGCAGGGCTGTAGACATTTTGGACACGCATCGGTGGTTCAGTGGTAGAATGCTCGCCTGCCACGCGGGCGGCCCGGGTTCGATTCCCGGCCGATGCAATCTTTTTGAGTTTTGTTGTTCCCATCTGTTCCTGTGACCTCTGAATATGTGGTGTTTCCTGCAGGGCTGTAGACACTTTGGACACGCATCGGTGGTTCAGTGGTAGAATGCTCGCCTGCCACGCGGGCGGCCCGGGTTCGATTCCCGGCCGATGCAATGTTTTATACGCGAGTTTCTGATGTTGTTCCCATCTGTTCCTGTGACCTCTGAATATGTGGTGTTTCCTGCAGGGCTGTAGACACTTTGGACACGCATCGGTGGTTCAGTGGTAGAATGCTCGCCTGCCACGCGGGCGGCCCGGGTTCGATTCCCGGCCGATGCAATGTTTTGTTCCCATCTGTTCCTGTGACCTCTGAATATGTGGTGTTTCCTGCAGGGCTGTAGACACTTTGGACACGCATCGGTGGTTCAGTGGTAGAATGCTCGCCTGCCACGCGGGCGGCCCGGGTTCGATTCCCGGCCGATGCAATTTTTATTTTTTGTTGTTCCCATCTGTTCCTGTGACCTCTGAATATGTGGTGTTTCCTGCAGGGCTGTAGACACTTTGGACACGCATCGGTGGTTCAGTGGTAGAATGCTCGCCTGCCACGCGGGCGGCCCGGGTTCGATTCCCGGCCGATGCAATGTTTTATACGCGAGTTTCTGATGTTGTTCCCATCTGTTCCTGTGACCTCTGAATATGTGGTGTTTCCTGCAGGGCTGTAGACATTTTGGACACGCATCGGTGGTTCAGTGGTAGAATGCTCGCCTGCCACGCGGGCGGCCCGGGTTCGATTCCCGGCCGATGCAATCTTTTTTCCTTTCTATTGGGGTGTTTGGTGCGTTCGATTCCCGGCCGATGCAATGTTTTATACGCGAGTTTCTGATGTTGTTCCCATCTGTTCCTGTGACCTCTGAATATGTGGTGTTTCCTGCAGGGCTGTAGACATTTTGGACACGCATCGGTGGTTCAGTGGTAGAATGCTCGCCTGCCACGCGGGCGGCCCGGGTTCGATTCCCGGAGCCGATGCAATTTCTTTTGTTCCCATCTGTTCCTGTGACCTCTGAATATGTGGTGTTTCCTGCAGGGCTGTAGACACTTTGGACACGCATCGGTGGTTCAGTGGTAGAATGCTCGCCTGCCACGCGGGCGGCCCGGGTTCGATTCCCGGCCGATGCAATGTTTTATACGCGAGTTTCTGATGTTGTTCCCATCTGTTCCTGTGACCTCTGAATATGTGGTGTTTCCTGCAGGGCTGTAGACATTTTGGACACGCATCGGTGGTTCAGTGGTAGAATGCTCGCCTGCCACGCGGGCGGCCCGGGTTCGATTCCCGGCCGATGCAATCTTTTATACGCATTTCTGATGTTTGTTCCCATCTGTTCCTGTGACCTCTGAATATGTGGTGTTTCCTGCAGGGCTGTAGACATTTTGGACACGCATCGGTGGTTCAGTGGTAGAATGCTCGCCTGCCACGCGGGCGGCCCGGGTTCGATTCCCGGCCGATGCAATGTTTTATACGCGAGTTTCTGATGTTGTTCCCATCTGTTCCTGTGACCTCTGAATATGTGGTGTTTCCTGCAGGGCTGTAGACACTTTGGACACGCATCGGTGGTTCAGTGGTAGAATGCTCGCCTGCCACGCGGGCGGCCCGGGTTCGATTCCCGGCCGATGTTTTCAATTCTGATTTGTTCCCATCTGTTCCTGTGACCTCTGAATATGTGGTGTTTCCTGCAGGGCTGTAGACACTTTGGACACGCATCGGTGGTTCAGTGGTAGAATGCTCGCCTGCCACGCGGGCGGCCCGGGTTCGATTCCCGGCCGATGCAATGTTTTATACGCGAGTTTCTGATGTTGTTCCCATCTGTTCCTGTGACCTCTGAATATGTGGTGTTTCCTGCAGGGCTGTAGACACTTTGGACACGCATCGGTGGTTCAGTGGTAGAATGCTCGCCTGCCACGCGGGCGGCCCGGTTCGATTCCCGGCCGATGCAATGTTTTATACGCGAGTTTCTGATGTTGTTCCCATCTGTTCCTGTGACCTCTGAATATGTGGTGTTTCCTGCAGAGCTGTAGACATTTTGGACACGCATCGGTGGTTCAGTGGTAGAATGCTCGCCTGCCACGCGGGCGGCCCGGGTTCGATTCCCGGCCGATGCAATGTTTTATACGCGAGTTTCTGATGTTGTTCCCATCTGTTCCTGTGACCTCTGAATATGTGGTGTTTCCTGCAGGGCTGTAGACATTTTGGACACGCATCGGTGGTTCAGTGGTAGAATGCTCGCCTGCCACGCGGGCGGCCCGGGTTCGATTCCCGGCCGATGCAATGTTTTATACGCGAGTTTCTGATGTTGTTCCCATCTGTTCCTGTGACCTCTGAATATGTGGTGTTTCCTGCAGGGCTGTAGACACTTTGGACACGCATCGGTGGTTCAGTGGTAGAATGCTCGCCTGCCACGCGGGCGGCCCGGGTTCGATTCCCGGCCGATGCAATTTCTTTTGTTCCCATCTGTTCCTGTGACTCTATATGTGGTGTTTCCTGCAGGGCTGTAGACACTTTGGACACGCATCGGTGGTTCAGTGGTAGAATGCTCGCCGCCACGCGGGCGGCCCGGGTTCGATTCCCGGCCATATTTTTTTCCCATCTGTTCCTGTGACCTCTGAATATGTGGTGTTTCCTGCAGGGCTGTAGACACTTTGGACACGCATCGGTGGTTCAGTGGTAGAATGCTTGCCCGCCACGCGTGCGGCCTGCCGCGGGCGGGTTCGATTCCCGGCCGATGCAATGTTTTATACGCGAGTTTCTGATGTTGTTCCCATCTGTTCCTGTGACCTCTGAATATGTGGTGTTTCCTGCAGGGCTGTAGACACTTTGGACACGCATCGGTGGTTCAGTGGTAGAATGCTCGCCTGCCACGCGGGCGGCCCGGGTTCGATTCCCGGCCGATGCAATCTTTTGTTCCCATCTGTTCCTGTGACCTCTGAATATGTGGTGTTTCCTGCAGGGCTGTAGACATTTTGGACACGCATCGGTGGTTCAGTGGTAGAATGCTCGCCTGCCACGCGGGCGGCCCGGGTTCGATTCCCGGCCACGATGCAATCTTTTGTTCCCATCTGTTCCTGTGACCTCTGAATATGTGGTGTTTCCTGCAGGGCTGTAGACACTTTGGACACGCATCGGTGGTTCAGTGGTAGAATGCTCGCCTGCCACGCGGGCGGCCCGGGTTCGATTCCCGGCCGATGCAATGTTTTATACGCGAGTTTCTGATGTTGTTCCCATCTGTTCCTGTTCCTATGACCTCTGAATATGTGGTGTTTCCTGCAGGGCTGTAGACATTTTGGACACGCATCGGTGGTTCAGTGGTAGAATGCTCGCCTGCCACGCGGGCGGCCCGGGTTCGATTCCCGGCCGATGCAATGTTTTATACGCGAGTTTCTGATGTTGTTCCCATCTGTTCCTATGACCTCTGAATATGTGGTGTTTCCTGCAGGGCTGTAGACATTTTGGACACGCATCGGTGGTTCAGTGGTAGAATGCTCGCCTGCCACGCGGGCGGCCCGGGTTCGATTCCCGGCCGATGCAATCTTTTGTTCCCATTTGTTCCTACGACATCTGAATATGTGGTGTTTCCTGCAGGGCTGTAGACATTTTGGACACGTAGTTCAGTGGTGTTTGGTACTCATGCTTCACCTCAAAGATGTATTGAAAATAAAATGTCCTTCAAACATCGTTGTTTTCTCGTTAGGGATACTGTTGCATATTCATCAATATTTCAGGCACTGTAACAACTACTACTTCTTACAGTGGAGGAGTTGTAAATCGTCGATGCGCAGAGACAATTAACAGGGATTGGTGTGCAGTGAGGTTATTTCAAAAACTTGAAATATATTTAATATAATACATATAATGAATTCTTCCTAGTAACGTCTTCCTCTTAGTTACTATCCCTTCACAAATACCGCAAATTTCGGTTGTGCCAACGAATTTTCCATACCGTTTGGTTCTGCTACTTGTGGAGACGGACCTGGGTTTATAAATCAACAAGGCTGCAGCATGGTAAGCCCTTAATTTCAACATTCTCGTGAGTATGAGACTACGTCATTCATCAAGGCAAATACCGCCTCCGGTCCATGTTATTTCTGCTGTTGCCGAGGCGGTTCCTGTAATCACCCTGCGGTCTTTGCGCGGGAAGCTGCACAGATTTCTATCTCTCCACAGGGCATCCAGGGTTTATTCTTGAATAAGGCCCACGACAAGAGAGGCTATCAGAATGTCGTACTTCTTCTTCCATTTTGCACTGTACTGCATAAAATCTCAAACTTTTTGAACAGACAGTAGTACAATATTGGTAGTAACAAAGCAGCAAATCCAAAGCTCAAAATGGAGGCGATAAATCTTTACTTATACAACTGCTTCATTATACAACATCCACTTTTAATCAAGCTCAAATCAACAACAAGTTAATGTAACAATTCATCGATTTCAAATTGATTTATGAAAAAAGATCGACATTTTTGGAAGAAAGAACGGGCGGACCGAAGTGAGTTTCTCTACAATAAATACACTTCGAAAGGAAAAAGGATGATTGCCGGGAATATAAACATAACCATTGTATCTGACATACCCAATACTCAAAGATCTCCAATATTTTTCAACATCTTGAGATTTTTCACTCAAATTATACAACAACAAAAACAGCTACATAAAAATACGCGTATAGAGACGACAAAGGAAATTGAATGAACAAAAGAATGAAGACCCGATCTACACAGCAACCTACATAGTTTGAAGAAAAGAAAACATCCTCAAATTGAGTATTCGAGTACGATGGAAACACTCTACCTAAGCAGTACCCGTGCATATTTTGAAAACGACAAATAAATATCCAACCAACCACTATTACTATTATTACGCATACAAATAGCGCATTTCTGACTGTACATACAAACAAAACGACACAATTCCTGCAGACCGATATATAACTGCTGACCGATATGACAACTGCGCGGTGAGATCACTCTAATTCACCGTCCTCTAATTCAGCGATTGCTGCAGGAGGTGGAGGAGGCGGCGGCAAAACAGACGGTGGTAAAGGAGGTGGTGAGAGCGCTCGCGGCGGCTCCATTGCACGACAATATTGAGATGAACTCTGGAATCAAACAGGCGCTAAGAATTCTTCTTTTTTTCCAAAGTGATTTTTCGTTTCCCACACCACCACAACAGTCATTCAAAAAAAAAAAAACGTGGAGAGTGGAGGAAACCATATATAATAATTCTACTCCACAATGTTCACAATGTTGGTCTTTTCCTGTAACTTAAAAAAAATGGAAGATTGTTCTGTTCACGTCACTATAAACACTTCACATTAAAGGCATCAGCGCACAAATATGAGGTGGTGTGGATTTCAGGTGGAGTATTCGTATACAGGATCGTAGATTATGGAGAAAAGGGTGATTCCGTCTATTTCTTCCTAATTGCCGTAAAAAAGCGGCCCGGAAGATATGGCTTTGAGTGTTCTGGCGTGCTATTTTCTACAACGAGTTCGATTGGAGCGCGCCAACCTTGTGCACGCGCCGCATCTTCCGAGCCGTTTTTTACAGCAATTAGGAAGAAATGAACGGAACCACCCCCCTCTCCAAAATCTACCATGCCGTATACGAATACCTGAAATCCACCTGAAATCCGTACCACCTCAGATTGGTGGGGTGATGCCTTTAAGTGGACTTTAGAACATAAATCGACAGAAACGACACAAAACTAGTCATCTGAATTCTGAATGAGACCCTTGCTATTTTACGCGAAAGAAAGCCCACCGTGTTTATTCCAATATAAAAATGAATAGCAATTGTCTAAAAGGAAAAACGCTTAAGTGTATAGCCCGCATACGAGTTGATAAACTCAAACGATTCAAAACTGAGGCTGAATGCATTGCCACACCCAAAGCGGATTTACTAATGCCAGCTACGTTATTGTTACTGGCGTACTACATCATAACTGGTTTCCTTTCGGAAGCATGTACGCCTGAAGTTACGAAGCATTTACGTGTGACGAGAAAGTGTTATCTCAGTATGCAGGTACAAGTAAAAAATCAAACAACCCCGCCATTCCTCAAGCAGCACAATACAGTGAGAAAACAAGTTCGAATGATGCATACATTACAACGGTTGTCTTAAAAATAGGTAGAAAACTGTTGAAATGACTGCCTGAACTTCTTGGGTTTAAAGAAAATCCTCGTTAAGGGAGCTAGCGATTAAGTGTGGATTTGCATAGAGTTACGGTTACTATGAAATGCATCAAAGAAACATGAAGAAAAGCTCTGCAAAATAAGATTTCATCAAAACCTCTGCATGAGCCATTCCAGACAAAGATTTGTATTCAGCAGCGCATTTGTAAGATGTCTGAAGAGATCTCTTTTAAACGTTTTTGAAATTAACTATACACAAACAGCTGTCACTACAATTATACATTAACATGAACAAATTGAAGGATTTTGAACGTTCAACTACTCTCTCTGAACCATGAAAGTTAGATTCCAACCACAGAAAACACACCTTTATGACATCGTTTTCTCTTCGAGAATGCGACCCGTTCGCACTATTGGGAACGTGGGAATGAGATGTGGAATGGTGTGTAACTTGCACCTGCGACATAGGTCTCGGCGGTTTTGATCCACTTCCCACACTTGAAGAACCCATGGAAGACTGTGTGAACGATGACGATGGCGGCTCATGGCGAGATCTTTTCTCGCTGCAAAACCGTTTTCTAGGAGAACAGACAAAAAAATAATTTAAAGGCATCACCCCACGAATCTGAGGTGGAGTATTCGTATACGGGACAGTGGATTATGGAGATGGGGGTGATTCCGTCCATTTCTTCCTAATTGCCATAAAAACGGCCCGGAAGATGCGGTGTGTGCACACGGCTGGCGCGCTCCAATCGCTCCACTCCAATCCTCATTGTAGAAGATGCGACTCGGAACGCGTATCTTCCGGGCCGTTTTTCACGGCAATTAGGAAGGAATGGACGGAATCACCCTTCCCTCTATAATCTACGATCCCGTATACAAATACTCCACCTGAAATCCGTACCACCTCAGATTCATGGGGTGATGCCTTTAATCCAAAAACAAAACTCACAGTGGTGGATGTGGGCCACTACCACCGGAAATCCGATCATGCTCTCTTTTCCGACGCTCCTCGTCTTTTCGTCTTTCCCTCTCCTCTGGTCTCTCAGCGTGGCCATGTCTTTCCCGCTCCTCTCGTCGACGACGTTCTTTCTCCCTTCTTCGTTCTTCTTCTCTCCGGCTATGCTCCTCTCTAGATTTGTGGCCGTTTTCGTACGGTTGTGCAGCTGAAACTGAAGTTTACTATTCGCCGAGCTCTACAATTACTATTACAAAGTAATGAATGTGATTGAAATATGATACGGTATCTGCCCTTTTCGAATTACTTGAGAAAACATAGCACATTTTTCTCTTTTTATTTTCCCAACTCTGCTGCTGTCTGTTCTACGAATCTACCAGATTCAACCCATGGAGTTGTGGAGTAAGTCGTTTTTTTTTTCTCAAGTTCAAAAATGCACACAAGAACAAAAATATAGGTGAAATGTTATATATTATTCAATAGAGAATTCATCAAGACAGCGGCATTTTGTTTCCCTTTCTTAAACTAGAGGATTAAGTGGACAAAACAGAGCATTCTCGACATCTGGATCTTACATTAAATCGAAATGATAAGGCCGCTAAAGCCGCTCGTAAGACTTGTGTTTGTGTGAAAACCACGAACGAAATACGATGAACTCGAAATGGATGAAGAAGAAAAAACAAGAGAAAACCCAAAAAGAACATAGAAAATCCAACATAGATGTTGAAAAACTTACTGAAGGACGGGGGAATTATTGAGAAGATGGGTAGAAGAACAAGGGAAAGCATCTCACCAAATGGCTTGTAATTTTTCGTCCGAGGAACATTGATAGAAAAAAGTATTCTCCAGTCCACGACAGCTGTGTGATTTGTCTACGAGGTCAAAACTCCGGTTTTGGATAGGAAAGACGCGTTCGGTACCAGCAAGGATTTCTCCTCTTCCCATATGCAGCATCAATGCCAGCTTCAACAATCTCATCCTCTCAATTAAGTACAGTAACACAGATAATGTCGAAATGCTCCATTTTCTCCAATTTGACACCCTATTTCAATCCAACCCAAAAAAAAACAACCAATAATCGATTGAGTTTAAAGATCGCAACATCATTATTGCATAAAACGAAAACTCCCTATCAAATTATACAGAACATTTTCCAATATTTTCACTTTCTTCTTTATTTTTAAGTGTAAATAAAACGGTCACGACCTGCTCCTCTTCCACTATAAGAATCGAACTCAAAAATTGCACATTGCGACGTGCGGTGAGCTCCTGCACACCACTTATGCGCGGAAACTTCCTCTATCGGAAGTGCCAACATAGCAGCAATTCGGTCGGCTCTCGAGAACTGCACACCAATTGAATATCTAGTAGTCGGCTAAGTGCACTATTTAGACTTATTCTCTGAGGACTGAGGTTGCAGAAGAAGAATGTACACTTTAAATGAAGAATATCACACATGATCTCCTTTTAAAAGTAGTGCTTGGAACCTTCTTACCAGCTTACTGTTTACTTCATTAGTATCCCATCTAGCTTTAGTGTAAAATGTACCATTATTTTACAAGTTTACGTTACAAACAACCTTTGAAGAAGCACTGGGTTCGGACATGCCCCTATAAGCATAAGTTTTCATGTAATTTGGTGAGAAAGTTATTGATAGGCCGCACTACCAAACATATCAGTTGCCATAGAAGTACAGATAAATCTATTAATCAAATGTGTATATGTATATAAACATATTTTAAAAAGGAATAAAAGGTACTGACAAATTAATAGAAGGTGAAGACAAGTATTAGATGTATTCCAATCGTTTCATTGCCTTGTATGTTGGAATATTCGTGCTATGCCTAATCTGTTAAAAAGAAATTTATCGGTTTTCATTACTAGTTTCTTAACGATATGTAGTGTTAGTTTTGTGATTGAACTTCGGTAAATTACAGCTAAGAAAACCGAATTCGACTCACCCAATGGCGATGGAGCAACTGGTTCTTGGCCGGGCAGAGCAAGCGTGGGCATAGATAGATCTGGCCTAGCCTGGGAAGTGTCCGGAATAAAACTGCGCCGAGGTGGTGCTCGTTCTGCAGATGAGCGATCACTACTTGGTCCTAAGGACTTCGTTCGCTCCTAAATCGAATGTGGTTCACAACGATCACCCACGATGAACAGCAATGTATTTTCCTATAGAGAAACAGTCTTGTCATTTTCCTATAGAGAAACAGTCTTATATGAATCATAGGTGGGATAGGGAGAAGCCGGACCCTCCTCAGGTGAAGGGGTCTAGCTCATGGGGTACATCACAAGTGAGGAGGAACCCCTTGAAACCTTCCAAAAGTGAAGGGGTCCTTTCACCGATCGTCCAAAACTGAAGGGTTTCCGAGCACTTGCTCCGACAATCGCATCTACGGAATGAACAGTTATGCTTTGATGCTAACATTGATGCCTACAGCATAAGTGATGAAATGAACAAAAAAACATCACGGTTCAAACAAGTACGACGTTATCTTACCTAGCCTAAGACCCTCAACAAAAATAATATTCTACTAACCACATGGAATTGAAGAATCTATAATTCATCAGACAACAAACTTACCTTGTACTCTGATAAATCCACTTTTTTGTGGAAAGTAGGAGGTGGGGGAGGCGGAGGAAGTATCTCCTTCTCTTCTGCCGGACTTCTTGCCGGATTTGGACTAGGTGTCGACGGTTTCACGATTCCTTTGGCCACAAAGCGCGTGAGTGCTAACCATTCTCTGCACGACTTGTAAATGCTAGCAAATTCTAGGGACATCTCTGAAAATGATGGAATGAAAGATTTGAACTTGAAAAATAATATCAATCCAACAATGCAGCTCCACACCATTGAGAAGATCCTGTGTCATGTATGGATCGAGCTTTTCAAACCACGCTTTCTCACCGGGAGCGGGAGGAGGAATCTGAAGTAAACGGCACGGTTAAACTAAACAGGTTATATGCGACAGAAAGAGATGATAACATCAGCGATATTGTAACACGTGAGATTACAAAAGAAACTAGGGCAACGGCAAACTTCCTATTTCTAACTCCAAAAAATGAGCCCCCAGCAAATAAAAATCCCGATGCTTTGCAAACATTCAACTACGTTTGAACCAGAAAAACTACTAATTTCTAAAAAAAGTTTGAGTTTGAGCGGTAAACGAATTAGCGTCTAATGAAAATTCTGACAAAGGCAAAGTTTGCTATTTACTAAAATAACACGCTTGTTTTAAGAGATTTCCCGAATATTTCTTAAACATGCATCTTCACCAAACATCTATTTTAAACTAGAGAATAAATAAGCGATTTCCCGTAACAGTCTGTCACTGACGTGGTAAATTCGAAATCACGATGTTTTTGGACCAATATACAAGGAAGAAAGAAAGCAAATTAGTTACGCATTCGTTACAATACCGGTCACTCAACAGGAGTATACGCCATTGTAACGAAAGCAGAAGGGAATGAATTCTCTACACAAGTGTGGTTGATGCCCAACTGATATGGAAGAACTAAAGTAACAAACATTTTCCACTGAAGAACTTGCACAAAAATCTCCTCTATGTTGCTTCACAATTCCTACTCCAAAATTTTTGACCTTGTTGCTAACAATAAAGAATTTCAGACAAAATCAAACAACGATGAAGTATGTATATTTCGGTGCAGAGAACTGTGAAGTTGTTCTTCGAAACAAATCAAACAAACAAAAGCATGTTAGGGGCTCACAATAGACATACCTCTGCTTGACCTCATGTACGTTTGCCCAAATGCCCCGAGAAACTTGCCAGCGGCTGAAGGGGTTGGCGGGACCGTGCGCGGGCCGCGCCAAATCAACGCGAACTTTTTCGGACACGTGACGGCACTAGAACCCTCCCGCGAACGACCGTATCCACCGAGACCACCATCAGTTCGCATTAGAAAGCGCGCTCTAGGCAGAATGGGAACAAGGGTTGACCAGCACCTCGTATCCAGCGTATACGCACACGAGGTGTACACAAACACATGCTATCGCACTCGCGTTGTATCGGATTGCCCAATTTGTCACGCACAGACTGAAAATTGGATGTTTCAACACAAATAGGTCAAAACTTACACGCAAATTTCAATATTAAAAATGTAACATTGTATTTTAAAACAATTCAGCCAACTAGATGTCAAAAGTGACTGAAGAAACATTTTGCGTCAAAACAGTGTCTCGGATGACGCACTTCGAGCTAGTCAAAAACTCTTCGAAAAAAGTTGATCAGTTAATTTTAAAGAAACATTTTTTTCATAATTTTTCTGTAGAGTGAAATTGATTTTAAAACTCACACATCGGTGGCGAAAAAGTATGCGCACTCAGTGAGTTTCTTGTTATCTGAAAAATGACGGATAAGTGCATCACAGAATCGTCTCATTTCTTACCATGCAACGCTAGAAATTGCTTACTATTGGCAATCTCGTGCATTGCAGCCAGAACGAATGGATGTGGCATCTCGACCTTCAGATCAAATGCTGAACACAACTACTGAGCGCTTTACTTCCGAATAATTGCCCTTCTATTGTGCAGTTTCTTACCAACAGATCGAATTTAGCCCTCCACATCTTGCTTGCATACCCAGATTTTTCCATAGAGGACACATTATAACGGAAAGATAAAACGTATAAAAACTCACCTATTGTTTGAAGGATGACATTTTCCAATTGCACAATGAGCTGCGCTGCCTCGATGTGGTGCTACAACCCACTAATAAGTGGAAAGCAGAACAACGATTCTTCATAATTTAGGATAGAAACGAAGGATAAAAATGTTAGGAGTAACTCTGGCTGTCTAAGTTCCTTTTTTGGATAACGTTTTCGGTTTCAGCGTATATAGGGGAAAACTGAAGTAAAAGCATAACTAACATTACTCGAAGGGATCGTGGGATGACGTTCAAACTTTTTGGCCCACCAAACACGAACAATATGGTCAAGCTTCCTCGGACACTCTTCGCTTTTCCCAGCAAGGAACAAACAAGCAGCCGCAATATCCTGAAAGCAGAACTTTAGACGACTAAGCTAAATTACAGACACTGTGGAAGATAAGATAAGATAAGAAGGAAAGACTTTGATAACTGTAGGAGGAAATACACAGATGAAAATGTTTCATTGTTCGCCCCTACGAATGTCGCAGCACCCAGCCCACTCGACTCTTCTTCTTTTTCTACCTATCTATTTTTCCTTCTTCTCTTCACTGTTCCTTTCCCCTACCCTTCACAACCCTCTCCCAAGCGAGAGGAGAAAAGAGAGGAATCATTGCATTCCTCGTTTCTCCTTCCACTGAAAACTACAGATGAAAACTAACCCTGTAATCAAAGAACTTGAAGGAATGGAAGCAGAAGAATCGGTGCATGTGCATTATGGCAGCACACATACACAACTGGGATCTGAAAAGAGAAGAAATAACGTAGCTTAAAAGGACTTAAAGCAGGAATATGGCAACCAGCTCTGCATCAAATGACGTGTATATTCGGAAACTATTTTGCTTTATGTAAATTCAACATGTGAACAAACTTTTCTTCTATAATAAATACTGTACTATCATGAAGCGAAATAGAAAAGAAATTAATCAAGAAAGCAATAAACAAGGGCAGCATAGCTGCAAAACGAACTCACATCTTTCCTCGTTGATCTCGTACATTATGGTTCAATTGATCTACCATTACTTGTATGAAGCGAGTTGCTTGCTGCCTATACGTCAACTCTTTTTCTGGACTAAATCCATGTTCACGGATGCTGGCAGTGTTTGCAGCCTGAATACTTCTTCAACATTTGTGAGGACGGAACACAACGGAAAAAAGTGAACATCTAAGACAGACGCCTATGTAAATACGTCGTATTCGCTTACCTCCTCTTTAGTAAAGTACCATTTATGAATGCTGACTTGTGTCCCATCTGATGAGCTGCTACCCGGAAGTGAGCACATTGCATCAGACAATCCAAACTGAAAAGCAAAAAAAAATTGCCCGCAACAACTGTCAAATCCACAGTTAAAACTACTTCTGAAAACGAACACTTTCGAAACAAGTAGCGCAGTTGCACACAGCAATGGATGAAAACGATCCAAACATACATGACAGTTATCTAGACACACTTATTAGAATTCTTCACCCAACTCCGATACAATTTATACATAATGTACACCTCATCCGCCAAAAACTAAATGTTCATGAAATTAAGTGTGTCTAGATACCTAATAAGTGTGTCTAGATAACTATCATGTATGTTTGGATCGTTTAATTTGGTGTGAATTTAAAGTTGGTGTAATTTTAGTGTGAACTGCAACTTCATGAGTTTTCAGTTAAAGGTAAAAGATCCCACGAATCTGACGTGGTACGGATTTCAGGTGGAGTATTCGTACGCGGGATCGTAGATTATGGAGAGAGAGGTTCCGTCCATTTCTTCCTAATTGCCGTAAAAAAGCGTCCGGAAGATGCGGCGCGTGCACAAGGCTGGCGCGCTCCAATCGGACTCGTAGAAAATAGCGCAACGCCAGTCTTGCACCGGAACGCTCGAAGCCGTATCTTCAGGGCCGTTTTTTACGGCAATTAGGAAGAAATGGACGGAATCGCCTTTCTGTTCATAATCTACGATCTCGTATACGAATACTCCTCCTGAAATTCGTACCACCTCAGACGTGGGGTGATGCCTTTAAACCAAATGCTTGTTCGAGCCAGTCACCACAGCATTTCTAGTATACGTATAAGAAACCACTAGTAAGTAGGGAGAAAAAAAAACTGGACACCTGATCGATGATCAGCATGTCTAAGTCGCAATTACCAATTCGATCCGAAGGAGCGCAGAATGGAATAAGAAATAGTACTGAAAAATCTTTTTAAAAAAATAACTGATGTAACATTTGTTAACGGTTTTTTCCTAGCTAGAGTTGGAAGTAAGGTCAAGCGTGGTGATGATACACGACCTCGCCAAAAACAACTATCTACACCTTCAATTTTAAACTACGAAATTATAAAGTGGGAAATAATAATAAGTCATTCCTGGTTCGACTCTTGACACGATCAAATATTGGAAGAGAGAAGAAAACATACTGCTGAAGATAAATAACTCAAAATCACATAGCTTGCAACAATTCATACATGAATTTGGAATTTGCTAACATTTAATGCCAAAAGTGCTCAGATTGTGTGAATATTGCTACGTTTAAAAGATCACTGATAACTTCGTGTGAAAAGCACTTTGAGAATTTTTTTTCAAGCTTTCAAACATAAATCGACAGAGGAAGCTTACTCTACAGACGAGCTGAATTACTATTTTTGAGGCCACCCAGTTGTGCATAGAATTTGGATTAAAAAAAAAAAACAAGTAGAAGAATTGGGGCTTTCACGTGTGGATTTTAAGAAAACGAGGAAAGCCCTTCAATTAGTAACTTCTATTTTGACAGAGGGAACATTTGCCTACAACATACTTAGAAACATACATTTTTCTTAACAAGTATAATAACTGGAATTATTAAACAATGTTCAAAGCCCTACACTTTTACACGCTCTAGTATGAAGTAGAATCCCAGAAAATTTTCCACTTCCAGAAAAACCATATCATAGAAAATTATGTCGTGCCCTAGATAGAGAGCCTGGAAAAAATTTAGCAAACGCATGACTTCTCCTGGGGGTTTGGTTCCCTTGAAACCTAGAAGTAGAAAAAGCAGGACTTCCACTTTTCAAAGTAGTCTTCTCGCGAGGCTATCGATGATCTTCTAAGCCTAACAATATGTACATTATTTGAGCATTTTACACAATAAATATTATAAGATTCACGTGCGAATTCTTGAAAATTCTGCAATATTTAGTTAGAACGTTATGCGCAGTTCTGAGTTCCTCCTCATTTCCAAGTGAAAGATAATGTGGCATTACCGACCTTCTTCTTTCCCAACCTCCCCATTCCTCTCCCTTTTATACTGGACAAATGATAAAATCACAGCACAATTTTCCGCAAGGGCTTTATATAAGTTACCTCATAGTAATCAAACAATCAAAGCAACAACAACACTACAATTACACTAACGCTTCGAAGAAGAAACGGGAATGCAGAGTAAAAGGAGCAATCATAAGAAAGCGGAGTCGTGGAGGCTCATTTGAAAATTATAAACGACGAAAACCAACGAAATAATACCCAAAAGTCCAGAAAAAAAGAAATAAATGATAGTTACATACTATTCCATTCTAGCCAAAAGAAAGAACCAATTATACCACATGTAAGCAAAATTCCAGCTGTAAACAAACACTACCAAAAATGACAGTTTCCACAGAAAACTTCTCCTTGGATTGTAAGCCAAGCTACAAGCGACCTTGCTCAATTAAACAACATTTATGAGGTCAAAATAAAACGCAGAAATAACGAAAATAACCCAAACCCAAGAAAAAGATGGAAAAAAAACCCAAGCTACCGCAATGACGATGTGCGGTGCGGTCCGCCGCACGCGCCGCGTCGTTTTAGTGCCAAAACTGCGTAGTGCCCCATTCAGCGTGCGATCTGTCAGGCATAAATCATTGCCGCGGACAGTCATGCAGCCCGGTTCAAATTCCTCCAAACGCAGGCGTCCCGCGCAACGTTTCGGCGGGAATTTAAATCGTCTCTCGTCTATCCGCCCCCCTTCGAGGTGCTCGTGTTCTCGTCGTGGTGCTCGAACGTCCCGACGCGCGAAATCTTGCAATAACGGCGACGGGAGGAGAGGGCGGGCGACTGGCGGCGGTGAGCAGTAGGCGTGGCCCTTTGAGGAACTAAGGGTGCGAGAGGGGAGAGTTAGTAGTGCCCACAGCTGACGCCAGCTTCTACATGTAGTAGAGAGAGAGCTATATTCACGGTCTAATCTCTAAATAACGCATTTTTTCATCCACGTCCACTCTGGCTGCAACTGAAGTCTGACCTCCTTCGGATTGTGTCGGGACCCACAGACGTTTCCGAACAACGCCACGTTGTTAAACAACTACACAAAAAATCCGCATACTACCTACCTTCATCTACGACTATGCGGGAACGATGAGCGATGCTGGTTCGGTGCTATGGGCCCTTTTGATGGCTCTGCTGTCTATTATTACGGTAATCGGTAATTTGGCCGTACTACTCTCCTACTACCTTGATAAGAATATTCGACATCCTTCTAACTATTTTATATTCTCTTTGGCTGTCTCTGACCTGGTGAGTACTGTGGTATCCTGAGGCTATTTTTACAAATTCTTGGGTTTTACTGCGATTGCAGACAATTATATCCCTTCACACTTTTTCGTTCAATGTCTTTTTTTAATTTCAAATTCATAATACATTGATATTGAGGTAATAATTAGTGGAATAAGAAGTTACGCAATCACTCCACAACTTCGATGAACTCTTTTGAGGGGATTCTGGGATTTCGGTTTTTTTAGGCATGAGAAAAATGTGGCCAAAATTCTGGCTCAAGCTGTAGTCCGTCGATTATAACGATTTTGTTTACTAAATAGTAGCACTCAGAAGACGAGTAGGGACCTTTCACTCCTTGCTTGGGAGGTTGATTATGTTCCTTTCTAGGCACCACCAGGATTCGTCTACACTTGAACGAGAATTCGTTTTTTTTTTTGCGTGTTTACTTCGCTCATTACTTTGCATGAGTACAATCACTACTGATCAGAATCCATGGAATCTTTTCCATCAAATAAAATTCGTTAACTTCTCACCAGCGGTGTAATTATCAAGGGCTCTGACAGTCTTCAATAGGGACCTGTTTTTTTTTTTTTTTTTGAAGATTGGTGCAGTCGCGTAAACGGCTACACCCAAAGCGAAGCAATGGAGTTGCAATCCAGTTTGGATTTTCGCTAGCCCCACATGGACTGTCGCTTACACAGCTGCTTCAAGTCGTTTTGACGCGGTTATATCTATACGTACATGTGAAAAAACGAAAAAAAGAACATGCATACATATCTATCTGTATATACGTAGGGAGATGCCACCTTTATCCGTGTTATTGGACTTCAAAACCTATCAGACATGCAGGCCAAAGACACCTTGCCTCATTGCGTTCCGTAAATGGATTACAGTAAACATTGAGGTGTTCACGTGGATGTATACGGGAAACCTACTGCTTATTCTGATAGAAGATTGTAGCTAAGTGTATGGGAGCGAAAAAATGTTTCGTAAAGTAGTATGTTTTAGAAAAAGTGCCAAAGTTAGGCGCTAACGAGTTGGTCAGGTGTGCGGGCGGCCGAACACGTTTTGCCGCCGCTATTCAGCGCACCTCCCGAGTCGGCGGCACCCACAAATTGCCTTCTAGGCTTCGCCGTCAAACAGATTTCGTTATATGAATGTACGGGAACGACATAGTACCTATTGATTTTTTTTTTGGACAACGCGTTAAAGTCGTAGCGGGACCAATAGTTGCAAACAAACGATAGGTGCCAGACAAGGACTTCAGGCGTATGGTAACAGTACATAGTCGCTTCTTTCATAGTTTAGATAGTGATGTTTGTTTATCGTTCCCTCAGCGCTTAAGGAAAGAAACAGAACGCAATTACTCATCGTTCCAACTATAATCACCACTTCCGTGATACGTGAGTTTCATCCGATCCGGATAAAGCCTGTACTTTTCCGGTGAATCCGTGGTGAAAATTAGGGTTGGATACCCGCTTGCTTCATTGCGTTTCGTTTCTGTAATCGGAGGAGGATGAAAGATTGGACCCGTGACAAAGTGCCTCTTCAGTTGAGGAAGTGGAAAGAAGACGCAACGGGAACACATCGAGACGGAGACGTTTATGCACTGATTTGATAAAGTCGCGACACTGATTGGAGATGTGCGTGATGTCGACGTCGGCGGGGCTTCTTCGCTTCAAAGAAAATGGCAGTTCTTATTACCTTGCGGCTATCATCTGCTAGCAGTCACATCGTTCCAGATTTATGGGAATAGACATTCACATTGATGCGAAAGAAAAAAAAAAGAGTGGAAAATAATAGTAGGGTAAGACATTCTCTAAGGGAATGGCAGAGACTGCAAGATTCCGAACCTGGTTTCTCTTCAAGCACTTGATGGAAGTTCAGGAAAAAAAGAAACAAAAAAAAAGAACATTATTAAAAGAGATGAGCTCTGAATTATGGAGTTCCTCATAGATTAACAAATAATTGGGTCATTTAAGGTGTGGTTGTGTTCTAAAGCAGTTGATTGATTGGTGTAACCAAACGGTAGGTCAAAAAGCGGGGAACAAACTTCACATCAGTTAGTTTTCATCAGATAATGATGTCTTCATCGATGACGAGAAAATCCTATTATAAGGATCCTGCATCGCTTCCGTTTTTTTACAGTATTGGCAGGATTTTTTCTTTGGAGATACCGTAATCTCGTCTTGTAGTCGGGCGACAATCAGAAGAAAAAACTGATGGGATTCACTTTGGCGCTTTTCGCGCACCTTTTTTTTAACTCGCAAACTGAGGAATCTGGAAGAGATTATGGGATTTTAAGCGTTGACTTTCACATAGTGCTTTGTCTCTTGTTTACTTATTTGATCTGTAAACAACGGATCAATACTCAACATACCTGTATGAGTAAAACCTCACTAACCGCCAACCCATCGTGAAACATGCGCGAATGCCATGTGAATCGATCGATTCGGATGTTCCTCTCGGTGAACTCGTCCCAACTTGTATTATCATGTTAGGATATGTATTCGAAATGTTCCAATCATATCAACTTGTTTACGTTAGTCTTTCATTCCGAATGTCAGCTTCGCAGGATTTCTCTGCACCCTCTATTCTTAGTTTGCTATCTCGCCGGTGCTCGTAGACAATGCATCTAGATCTTGGTATTGTTGTATTAAATACTGTGTCAGCTATCTGCACATTTTCTTACTCATTTTCGTATGCTTATAAAAATGGCGATCGATTCGTATCGAATGCCGGGATTTTTCCAAAATTTTTTATCGTCGACATTCTTTTGACATTTCTACTATATTTGTTATTATAGCTTTCAGGATAGAGCTTTCCTAGTGTCTGTAATTTTTCATTAGCATTGTTCACCAACCTCACTTTCGTCGCCTATCGACTGCTGTTTGTGTATGTGTATGTAGCGGTGCCTTGAGAGCTTCTAAATTACTTGATTAGCCCGTAACGTACCCGTTGGCAACTAATTCGTTCCTGAATACAAGCGTTTTTCAACCGCCTATTCACTTCCAGAACTATTCCAGCGAATGCATTTCGGAATTGTTTGCGAATTCCGCAATGTTTTGCTGGATAAGGCAGAAAATTAGACAATGCTCTCAAATTCTGATTTAATGGTGCTTTTTACAAGATAAGTGGAAGCATTTTTTTCCGTGTTTTTCATTTGCATCCGTTGTTTATGCATGTTGTTTTCAGTTTTATCCTCAAATTTAGCATTTAATTGATAGTTGCTATTTTTCACAACTGTTTATGTCTTGCACTTCCCTCAGTACATTTTTAGGTGGTTTATTTTTTGCAGCATTGTTTTTTTTCTACGGTTGTCTTTTAGATACGTTTAAAATTAATTAAGGATGGGTGTGCTGAACCACATTCTTTCTTAAATATTCTTGGAGCGAAGTATGGTTGGGAATTTTTGTTGCAGCGGTAGCATGGGTGGAATAATACATCTTTTCCTTCTAACAATAAGTCATCATTATATATTCTTGCCTGGAATTCAAAGAGGCAATATGTTTTTTTTTTTCTCGAAGAATTGTCCTGTTTGCATTTGCTCCAACTTCAAATGTGGTTGGCTTTTATGGACTAGTTATATTTTGCTACTATCATGCTTTTTTTTCTATTTTTGATAAGCATATGTTTGTTGTATAAGCTGTAAGAAATGAACTGAAACGTCTTTCATTTTTTGTTACTACTGCTTTTTCGAATATTTCTTTGTTGTTTCCACCGCTAATTACTTGAGTTCGCTAACTTCTCCACTTTGAAGCAATTAAGCATTTTTTTTCTAAAAATTTCAGCGATTATGTAAAAACATGAGGGTTAGTTCCACATGATTTTTTTTGTTATGTCGAAAATTGTACAAACATGTCACTTCTATATTTTTCTTTTATGATTTGTTGAAGTGGAATTTACTTCTTTTGCTACAAATTCATTCACTTCAAAACTTCTTCTGGTGCGCTCAGAATGATTTATTTGACAAGAGCTGTCACATATATGGACTTCATTATTCATCAACTAACGTCTAAACTACACTGTGGAACATTAACATTCGTCTTATTACCGCTATAATGCCATAATTATTATTTTTTTGATTAAACAAAGCCTATCGGAGTTTTTTTTTCTTCTTCTCACGTCATCAGCTACTTATAGTTTGACAAATTGAGCACGTAAGATGATAAATATCCGGTGTTTTTCATTCGCGCTGAGATCAGCTTATCCCGTCAAGGATTCATAGAGTAGTGGCTAATGGATAATCTTCGTGTTCGTGGAAAGCTTCATTTGGATTGTTGTGATGTTCGGTTAACTAAATGACTTCTTGTTTTCTTGGAAATAGTTTCGAATGATTATAGACGCACGAAAACGTGTTACAACGGTAAAATTCCTTGTAAAAAAAAGGTTTGATTTAAATCGTAAATTTCATTAATCGGCGCAACGATGCGTGGACAATGGTATTATGAAGAATTTGTCAACAGTTCGCTTCATTAGCCATATCAAGAAAATTATCAAAATACAGACTTTCATCAAGCTTTTTTTTTGAAAATTATGAGCCACATTTTCTTTAAATCAGATATAATTTATTAGTTATTGTACTTTTTAAGTACTACAAAATAAATCTTGAGATTTGAGGTGAGAATGCAACTATTCCCTCGATAGGAGGAAGGATAAAATATCCTCAGGTCATTATTGAGCCACTGTTTCGATTGAAATCAATGAAACCGAGTCTTACACTCATATTTTACGACCTGGTACCTGCCTGAAGGATCTCTGTACTTGAAAAAATATATAAGTAAACAAATTATCGATAATCTCCAATATGTTTTGATACCGCATCGTTTACTGTTACATTACTTGTTGACGTTCTGCGAAATAACACCAAACACATCATAAACGGGTGCATTTTCGAGGCTCTTTGCGTTGATAGTAAAGAAATTGCCGAGAGCCAGATGCTGTACTGGAAACGAGAGAAATTCCACGATTTTCAGAATTTGTGAAGAGTTCAGCATCGAAATTTCTGTGCTTTTCAAAGTGAAAAACCATAGAAATAACTAAAATAAATACTAAAGTGAACCTTAGAAGAAGCATCAGATGTGCTTTTGAGGTCACTACTTTTTTGTTGATGCCATTCTTCCCCATCAAAAAATCTTTCAAAACATCTTGTCCTTTAGATGACTGTCAGGATTGCTGCATTCTTAAAAAGGTCTCCATGTCTTTTGTCGGGATTCCCGTTTTTTCAACGGACGAGGTACTCGTTTAATCCAATGAATTCAGCTGTTATGTACATTCATTTCCAGGTGTGCAAGAAAAATCTGCATATTAAATTACACACAATTGTAGCTACGTTGATGTGTGGTTTGTTGTGTTCGTACCACTTCTGAGTTTTTTTTTTCTGGCCCACTATTTCATCTTCTTACTAGCATGATTTCTTCAAGACATCCTGGTACGGATCCACAAACTCTTTCAACTTACTTTCTAATTTTTTTCTCGATTTTCTACGAGGTCATTCCTTGAGATTCGTGTAGGACCTTGATGTTTTCTTTCCGTAAACCTAAATTTTCAATTTATTTTCAAGAACGTAGGGGAACGGCTCGATATTTACACTGGCACATTTCCCACGTTTGATAAGCGCTCATGTTCTTTACGTTCCCAGACTTTTGTGTATTTTCTCGTCTGTTTGTAATAGATATCCTATTGCGTTAACGCTTGCTTTTCGCTTGTCAAAGCATGTGTTTTTCCTCTCTTCGCGCATCCTCATACATGCTCTCTCTCTCACTCTTCTACTCTTCACATGACGCTTCATTATCCCTCACTTTCCACGTCCTCCTCTCAACGACGCGTTCCTCTTCTCCGCCTTCTTATATAATTCGATCAGATGCCAGGAAGTAGTCGCAACGACTAACACTGCTGCCATTTACTTTCTTCTGGAACGGGGGCTGTGTGTGTGTGTCATATAAACTAATATGCGGATGTTTGCAAGAATATGAAGATTTTTGAGATTGAAGGATATGGGGATGCAGAGAGGCGTCGAATGAGGTGATATCCAGCAGAGAGAACTGCTTTATCTTGGGTAGAACGTCAAGAAGCCAGGCACTTACCGTTAACCGTTACCAGACCAGGCCACATTGCCGTGGCTCTCCGAGATCGTTGAGGATGACATCTTATTTTTGTTAAATAAACAAAATAAATAATAATAAACAGAACTCATAAACATGAAGGCGAAGAGGAACGAGGCACAGATCGAAGTAATTTTAAAAATTTCATGAACTAAAAGAAAAAACACCTACTTAGTGGGACAAGAGATATGGATGACTTTGAAATCAGCAGTAGTAATGAATCTCTGACAAGAACGATATAATTATATTTTTCTTCGCATCAGAATTTATGGGAATCTAGAGGATATACATAGGTTTATACTTTATTATAGGATATTATATATAAAGTGGGAGAGAGAGGAAGCAGGAAAGGAAGAAAAAGAGAGAGGCGGTCGTGGCGCGCGTATTTCATTGCGGTTACCTGCACCGTTACTGCTTCGAAACCATCCTGTGTAGGTCAACGAAACCATTCCACCCCACGGGGAGTGGTGCTTTTAAGCAAATTACCAATAATTTAGCAAAAGATTCTATCGATCCAGCACGATACGTTTACCTCATTTTATGAGGGTGCATTTTCTTTGTCGGGCATGTTTTCATAAACGTCATACGAATTGGTAGCTCTTATGTGTTCATAATCTCTCAAATCTCTGGATTTGTGCGATAAGGTTGCGTGTTTTCACTGTGATGAACTACATCTTGACCCTCATACATAATTTTTGAGGTCGGGATCTGGATAGGTTTTCTGGATAGGTTAACCTCTTTAACTTGAAAGTCTAACTCATTGTTAAAAATCGATGAACGCCAAGAACTTTGTTTTTTTGCCCTTTAAGGACGTTAGGAGATAATTTCCTGGTCTGGATAGCTTATTACTGCTATCGTACTATTAGCTGACATTAGAAAAGGGGAAAAAACTTGGATCAATACGTTTCACGTTACTGTAGAACTGGTGCCGATCTCATAGCACTTCTCGCGTCGTGGATTTTTTGCACTAGGATCCAGTGACTTTTGATGTGCGTGAGTAAATAAATAAAGTAATAAACTGCATAAGAATCAACACCTTGCTGTTCGAGGGGATTAACGAGAAACCGCAGCTCTTTTGCGGCAATCCTCAAGGAATTCTGGAAGCCTTTCTTTTTTATTTGATCACTGAGCAACTTGCTCGGATTCATTCACGATAACGTGTTTGGCACTTATTTCCCTTTTGGTGGGGCCTAAAAAACAGTATTTAGAATCATTTGTGAGCTGTGTGTTTATGTGACGAAAGGGAAGAATAGGAGATTATGACGTGGTGGGACCTTAATCTCCTGGGAGCCAACTTCATAACCAGGTGATCAAAACGATTTAGTGAGTTTATAGATGATTAACGGAGGAGAATTGGAATGTAAGGATCTCTAAAGGATTCTGAAAGGTGACAAATGGAGCCCAACAATGAACGGGAATTTCGGTTGCTATCTGTTTTACTACGAGTGAATTTTTTTCTACCGATAAATCCTCATTTTGCATGCCGTGTGGAAATCGGGGGTCGATGAGGTGAGGTAGAATTTTTAGAAGGTTATGAACATATTCTAAAAACTCTTTAGCAGGTAATCTGAATTTATATAAAATTTATTTGTGAAATCGGAAATCCATATCTTTTTGTAGACGAAAGGAAATTGACTCAAGACACCATTCCTCGTTGCACTCTTAGAAAATACTCAGTATTCAAACAAGCGAACTGGAACATTTTCCCGATATGTACGGATGAAGGGGTTTTTGGTGAAAAATCCTGATATTTTACCTTTTAGAATTTGAAGGTATTGCACAGTAAGTGCCGAAATTCGTATTGTTATTTCGTTATTTTTAATTTCCTGAAAAAAAACAATATAAAACGAGTATAGCTATTTTAATTTCTGAAAATAGAAACTACACTACTTCACAATTGCGAAAAATTGGAGAAAAATTCTCTCAATTCAGCTGATTTGAAGTTTTTTTTTTCCTTTAAGAAAATAAAATAAGGGATTAAAACGATCCATCTCTCTTTATGATAGCACATGGAAGCCTAAGGGTGTACTAACAGCTAGCTGCCTTCATATGAACGTTTCACTTAAAAAATTGTAAAAAAAAGTATGTTGGTGATCAAATCTGGGATGGTATTACTTCGCGTCATACTCAAAAAATTCCTGACTAATTTAATTGGATCCTGAAGTTTCCTTTTTTCCGTTTTGAAGTAAAAGACAAGTTGTATGGTCAGTATTTTCGCTTAACGACACCCATGCATTACAACATCATTGAAGTAGCGTATCAGGGGAAATTATCGTAGAGCAGAGAGAAAATATTTTAAAAAATTCATTCATGCTAGTCTCTCATACATTCATGACCCACTTATAGGACCATAAATACTATGATGATGTTTTTTTTCTTTTTGGAAATATCCATGCACTCTTACTCAGATTTGGTGGATTGATCCTTCTAGGGGGAACAGCGCTGCACTGCACAGTAGTTAAGTCTTTTTTTCGTCAGTAACTGATTTACTTCGGATGTTTCCCTTCGAAAAACAAGCGCTCAAAATGCAAATCCAGGCAAATCCAGTCCTACGCATCTACTTTAACTTTTCAAATATCTATTTTTTCTTTTCAAAAATTTCAAATTTCTCTCCAAGTGCACTTTATCCATCCCTAAGTCGACTGGGCTTATCACCAAGTGGCTAAAAACAACCGTCGTGGTTTGGGTCAGGTTTGACAGAGGAAGAGAAAACAAAAAGGAAGAGAGGAAGAAAAGAAAGAAATATCTACACCTCTAAAAGATAGGGGCAGACTTTAATTATGAGAAGATGCAACTAGGTTTTCTACGGTAGGACCTAGAGTCCTAAAATATTTGACAATAAAAAAACGGGGATAACGTATGCAATTTTTCTCCACTACCAATGCTTCGACGATGCTTTTCCGGCGCTAATTTTCCATTCATGTTAGAAAATGTTCATCCTTAGGTAAATATGCTTAAAATGCTCTTTATTGTCAAAAGTAAAGTGCATAAGATCGCAGAGTATTACGCAGAAGCAACAAGCAACGCAATCATCACCTCAATCAAATTCGATATAATCGAATCGAATGTGTTGAATGGTGGGATGATGAGTGTGTAGTGCTCACGGAGAGCCCGACGTGCTGCTGATGGTGGATGCATAGTGGCGTAGGCCTTACGCGTTATGCATGGATTTGACGAGAGCACTTTTCGGATCTGGACAAGAGACAGTGTCATATTTTTATGACAGGGTACAATGTGAAAATGTCCTTTTTCCCTATATCCCTAGTTTTCTACATCAAGTTCCTGGAATAAATTGGATTTTTCTGGCTATCTATTGCATTCACCAGAACTTTTACAGTATTCTACACCCTTCAAAAATGCAAAAATTCAATGCTGCGTATTTTTGAAGGGAATTTTTCACTCTTCTATATGTCCCATTTGCGTCAGTCCAGTTGGTCGCAGCATTGATGACGAAACGTGTCGTTCGACAGTGAAATTAGAAGAAATCCAGAGTAAAAACTTCCATATTGCAGAACTGCAGGAGATATAGGGAAGGGTGGAGGCATTCGGAAGTCATAAAATTCCTTATAGAGGTTTGTCATAGCAGTATTTGTGACCACTGTGACCAACAACCTCAATAAGGCCTCATTTATCCAGGGTTAAAGATACGCTTGGATATTAGGGATATCACGTTGTGGAGGCCCTCATAACCTGCATTTACAGCGTTGTTTGACTTTTTCCTTAAAGAAAATACGAGAAAAATCGAACAACTCTCAAAGAAGCCTCCAGCCTTATAAGATTAGTACCTCACAAGTATTACCAGTAATTCGTCTTCCTCCGCGGTTTCTCAGAGGAAAATTTGCTGAGCTTAGATGAAAGATCGAAGGAAAAATGGGAAGAAATAAAACAAGATTTGACCCCTTATCTTTTGAGATAATCCATGAATCCTTTTGTCATGCTTGGATAACTTTTGCACATGCAGACAAGCATAGTACTGGCTCAGCTTTCTCTTGGAATTCGATTTCTTTTGTCATCAGTATTTTCAAGTACCGCCTCTCAAATCGAGTGTTTCGTTGTCATCTCAAAAACTTTATTCCCACCTGCTTCGGCAAGAATGTTGTTGCAAATTGTGAAATGAAGAATTTTTCATCGACCAGGTATTTCTGCTACGGTAGAATTTTAAAATCATTTCTGGAATTGGTGGTTGCTTTTTTTATAGCATATCAACGAATTATGTATAATTTGAAGGTTTTTTCTATTTCTTTTTCGACGAATACTGGATGAAATGAAACTAAGGCATTAATGGAGCCGATAGTCTAAGGATCAAAAATTTGTGACCTCTTTGTGAGACCCTTTTTGCCACTGCTTTGTGGTCTTTTATTTTCTCGACCGAGCACGCGAGAACACAATAAAAGTCGCCGTGTTCAAATGATCGGTGCAACGGTTGAAATCATTTCGGGGGCCGTTTCGCGGCGACCGCGGAGTTTGCGACTGGCGGGCGACGACGACGACGACGAATAACTCAGGCTCGGGTGGGCCAAAATTCGATTATCATAAATGAACCGAGAGCACAACGCTATATTTGGAGCACTAGGGCGGCGTTTTGCCGGGGGGATCTCCAGCTCAAGGACGGTAGTGCTGAAGTAGTGGAAAACATCGATATTGTCCGAGTAGGTGTCCTAGAAAAGGAATGGACTACATACTTGTGAAAATCCATTTGATGGGAAGCATTTACATACATATTTTCCAAATGGCCTCACTTTCAAATATCGCTTAAAGAACTTAAAAAGGTTTTATTTAATTTCGAAAAAAGTTTTGTTTTTTATTGTAGTATTTACCTGACTACGTGCCCTGGTGGCGCATAATCTACGATACATAAGAGATTCTGGATAAGGATTCATTTATGATTAGCTGTAAGAAACCCTGCTAAATTTGATCAGTTTCTCCTAGTACTTTGTCAACAATATTTATCTGACATAAAGTTCACTTCCAAATATCATGATTACCTGTCTAAATTGTTTTTTTTTTCTATATTTCGGAAGATTCAGCGGTTCTGATATTTTTCTGTTAAAAGAACGATCATGCAGAAAATTCGAGAACAGTTATTTGAAATTGTGATCTTGTAATTTTTTTAAAGTCATGCTTTTTTTTTGATTCCTCTACGAATGATAGTTCTCTTTAAATCGACGTATAAATGTTTTTATGCCAGGTAAGGGGAGAAATGACGAGTGTTTTGTGTGTTATTTGCAGTTTGTAGTAAATTTAGTTAATAAATTTAGTTGCTTTCAAACAAAAAAAAAACGAAAAAAAAGCTTTTCTGTGTGATATAAAATTATCCTTAATCCTTACCTAATTTCTAACGAAGAAATTTTGAAGAAATTTGGAAATTATGAGCACATCAAGACGATACTATTTTTTTTTAGTAATGGAGGTGACTAAATTTGTTTACAACTATTGAACAGAGCTGAAATGACAACAATATTACTGCTGTTTGGTGGAATTCTTCAATTCGAAGCTGTACCCTTTTGGTTCTTCTGCATTTCTTTGGATTTTCTGAATATATACGCGTTCCTGGAACAGAAAAATTGTCTTGCACGTGTCCTGGCTTAGCGTTAAGCTCTGCTTCTTTCCTGTTTTCTGTCACTTCCATAGCAGTTTTATTTAGAATGATGTTAATCGTAATTTAGATGGATATTTAAGCGCAATTATTTTTCAGACATACTTTTTGTGTATCAGCTTTATATAACTTAGCGCAGAGCACATAAGGAATTGTTTGATATGACCAAATCATCCTTACTATCCAGAACTACATCCATTATCTGGATAAATTTGTTCTGCGGTCCCAGTTTGCAGCAAATTCTTCCCAAAAAAAAAAACGAATAAAGTCCGTGTCGACTCCGTAAATACTTCAAGAGTTAAGTACTAAGGATTAATCCTTTTTCTATGAGTCAAATGGTTCCTCTATTAGTTTTTATGACTTTCGGTTTGTTTCGATTTTTCCTCGTTTCTCCATATTCCCTTATAATATATGCAAACTACCCTTTGGAGGATTCACTTTTATGACTTAAAGAGGAATGATTTGGTAGGAGGTAGGAGGTCAAAGCACAAACTACATAGTCACTAGTGGTGGAGCCATAGTGCTCTGTGAAGCCGTACCTATTTGTTGGGTGATTTGTTACCTCGTTCTCGGTCATCTGAATCCAGTAATAGCGGCATTCATGCTCAAAAGCACATAAAATGGTTAGTAACAGGCTTTTCCGGTTGCTGCAATATAGCTATTATTTGACTCGAAGCTCGAGATTTGCATTTGTGCAATTGCAGAACAACTCTGGAACGTCGTCAAAAAAACGAATGTTCTCTAATTTATAGAGAAAATATGTAGATGAAAGATTTTACAAAGTAAATATGATTATGTTTTACTTGTCCGGATTATTGACGACATCCATGGCGACTAGTGTGGCGCTTCGGTTTTTTTCCTTCTTTTGCTTCTCGTCTTCGACACTTCAGACTGCGTCTCCGCGCCGGATGCGCTGATTTGCCACTTCACCTCGCGTCTCGCCCCGCCGCGCCAACTCCCTGAGGACCCTCGTTTGGTAATAGCGCGGTTATCTTGCCCTGTTGATGTGCATAACCCGAGAACTCATCGACGACATGAGACTGATACATGCAGGCGCGCAAGGGAGCGGCTAAGAATCCAGACATTAAGTAGAACGTTGACGCCATGGATTTTCTTGCGGTGCCAATAAATGCGTCGAAGCAACACTTCACAAAGGAAATAGTGCATTTCTTGTGAGCCCGTCATGTCAGCAGGTGGTCTTCGAAACGATGTGTGTATGTGTGTAAGTGTCGCTATAAACGCGATGAACGAATCTAATAGATCCAGACTCTTGTGAAGAGATTTCTCTCCTTCTTCCGTCGAGGAACAGGGAACTTCGAGCGTGAGGGGCCGGCCGGCCGGTCGCTGCCTGCTTGTTGCGTTGCTCAGTTGCTTCCTCGAACTAATCGTTCCCGGAGAAGAAATAAAGGCAATTAGGTGCCGCCCCTCTACCTCACTTGCTGCGTAGAGGGTCCCGAATTCATAAAATGTTAATCATGTGGGTTGAGGGTCTGGAAACGAAAATAGGCGCACGAATCGGTTGAAATCATTCGGCACGAGAGTGTGAATAGATAAAGGAAGGTGACGTTTCTTCAACATCGAAAAAATTCTGCGAAGAAACGAAGCGTTCAAGCAGATTGTTTTTTTTTTTTTGAAATTGGAATCTGCTTTTTCTTATAAAATCTGATAAAACTTCGTCCCAATTAAACTAATCCAATTTGAATTTCTACGTCTGAATCTGATCTGCTGCTTCCTCATTCGATTATCTTCGGGATACGGACTTTTTCTAAGGATTCGTTCTTATATGGAAATGGGAAGTGACGTGTTGTGTATAATACAATATATTCAATACACAGACACAGACTCGTGCTAACGATCCATGCCCTGAGGGTTTGAAGTTCCTTGTATAAATAAAAATCAATTTTAGCAAATAAGTAAGTCATGTTAAATAGCAGCAATAAATAAATTATAATAAATAAGTGAATAAATAATAAATTTGGTCACCATGTACATGCTAAAAACCCACTTTTTTTGGATCCTGACTTTTCGGCAGAAATTAATCGAGCTACATACTCCAATTACGGTATCGATTACGGTACAGAATTGGAATCTAAATACTATATTTATTCAGCAAAGAAGGGTTTGTCAGGTCCATAACTGTGATCCTGTCTCATTTTCTGTTGAAATTTTTGTATTCAGTACAATCTGGGGAATTTGAAGCGTGGGTATGGATGAAGTTCATGGATTTAATGTATGGCTATTAAATAACTGTAATAATGACTAAGTAAGGACCAATCGTTTTTCCTGAAAACAAAACTCTCCTTTTTTGATAGAGCCACTTTTTTCCCTGAGAAAAGTGGCAACTGATCCTTGTTCTTATCGGAAATTGGAACGGATATGCATGGAATTCCAGCAGTATGGATGTAAATCCCATCCGAACATATTCTTAACTATGTAGAAGCGAGAAACAAAAAAAACCCAAAACCAAATGAAATGCACAGAATTGTTGTTTTCGACGGAGAAACGACGTTTTGAAGCCCAAAGGAGCAGTCAATTTTCTTTTGCAAACGTGTGTTTGGAGTTCGGTTATTTGTAAGTACCCATGAGATTTTCCGTTTTTGACAGACAAAGTACAAACGACCAACGAAGAAGAAAAAAACGTGTATGTGAGGGGCGCGTTTGCACTCATACATCTCGTCTACGAATAGGTATTTATCAAATGTCTTGAGCACCCGCTTGCACGCACCGATCGTATAAGTGACATTCTTCCAAAGAATTGCACTGATCCACATATCCCATAGGATTAATGAGTAATGGAAGTAGTTAAGAGAACATCGTTTTTTTTTTGCTTGATCTTATCGTTATTCGTAGCTGGATTTGGTCATGCGAAGAGTTACAAATGAGGGAAATATGTCAGTCAAGTTCAAATTCAGATCACTAGTCCTTTCCATGGATAATCGAGGAAGCAGTTGAACAATTGCTGCTCGAGGATACTGTAGATACCAATTTCTCCCGTATTTCTCTTTTGACTGAGTCAGAATCCAACTATTAGCTGTAACTCTTTTTCTTTTTGGGACCTTAAGGATCTTCACACTACATTTTTCCCGAAGTTTTGTGGCACTAAACTGCGATCAATCAGATATCGATTATTAAACGTTTATCCTCACCAGAATCGATATCCACGTTTGAAACCTGCCCTCCTCAGGCTCCGCTTCAGCAAAAATATTAAAATGAGGCTCCTCAGAAGTTTTCAAACCTTTTTTTGCTGCTGGAGCCCGAGGAGACCAGAACAGTTTCCAACGTGGATATCGATTCTGTCGTGTGGATCGATGTTGAATGATCGATACCTGATTGATCGCAGGCTGAATTTCCTGGGAATTAGAGTAGAGGTGTGTATGATCTACATATTTACATAATTTTAGTATTGTCAAGATAGTAGTTGTTGTTTGTAAGGTTACTGTATAAATTTAAAATTTAGGGTTAGATTTTTAAATTCAATCATTCTAGCTAGTAATCGTTACTAAGAGTTATTTATTGGTTCTTAAGTATTTTTTGAATCTTTCTGAGGTTATATACTCACCTTCAATCCAAATAAGCCTATCTATCGATCCATCGTATCGTATTTATCATTGCTTTCTAATTCTAGCGTGGTTTATGATCTATTGATTCCAATCTTTTATGGCAGCGGAAACTGTAAAGTCCCTAATAATTTACCATAAATAGCAGTTTATTAGATACCTGAAAAACAATTAAGGATATATTCAGCATTATTGATGGTAGGCAGGGAAATAAGATGTATGGGACCGGTGGACGAGATATTAAACGAGTACCAATTCGGAAAAAATATTGGATAAGGTTTCCAAGGGTTAGAGCGATGTCCTGGGAAAAGCTCCGGAAATGTGATAATTAATTCCACTCCATGGTTAGAGAAGGACATCGAAAAACGTCTCTTTCCATATCAACGTCGATTCGCTGCATGCATGACTAGCTATAGGTGTCGTCAAATATTGGATATCCTGGGAATCGATCCACGATCGCTTCCTATCTAATGATGTTTCTGTATAATTGGTTCTATCGCGATTGTTGCACTGAAATTAATGTTGAACCCTACATCTAAGGAAGTCTTATATTTACTTATTTACCTTAGGATGGATCCTAACTTCTGGTTTCGTACACAGAGGTCAAAGACCATGCCACAAATTTTGCCGCAACCGAAAGCAACAGGGATTTCCCATAATCCACAACCTCTCCGGAAAGAATCCGTATTGTTTACCGGCCAAAAAGAACGGGCTTAACCCCATGCTCTGGATGCGTTCAAGTCCTCGAGTGTAGCGATGGCTTAACCTCATCCATTGATTTCCATCCGTTGAACGTTGAACATAGTTTTGTGTTGTGTTCATATTCGTTTCGAATTTTTTTCTTTACCTCCGGATTGCCTCTTTTCCCTCTTGGGGCGGCGCCGAGAAACGCTAGAAAAATCTCCCCGCAAAAGAATGGATGGCTTATAAGATCGGGCAAGATTGATGATTGTGAATAAGTTTTGGCGTGAATTCTCGGCAACGCTTTTGCCCACACAGCTCTTAGGGCAGCAAAGAGTATCAGAATGGGAAATGGCGGGAGGGGGAAAAAAGAAAGGAAAAGATTTTACGGAGAGGTAGGGGGAAAAAAAAGAAAAAAATCTTCTTCGCAATTAGGTAAAACTGGCTGCTTTAAAGGATAAACTTTATTTATACCGTGGAAAATGTGGAATCTCTTTCAATTGTTGGGAAGTTTTTTTCTAACGGTTCTGTAACGAAACGAAATTTTGTGGTGGATTTTGAAGTTTTTTTTCTTTGGAAATGTCAAGAATAATATTATACATGGAAGCTACAAATTTCGTTGAGTTTTATGATTCAAATGAAGTAACAAACTTTAAAGTGTAACTTGTTTCTATTCTGATATCCATCAAGAATTTACGGTAAGATCATGACGTCATCACAAATGAGAAAATCATGACGTCATCGCAAATCATCATCGTCATCGGAAAAAAACTCGTTATTTAATGCTTTTGAAGTGGGATTCGTGCAAAAATGGAAAAATTTGCAAAGTGCAAATTTATCCGTAGACAATACATTTTCTCATTCGGCTCAAGCAATCTCTCCGGATAGAAAAAAAACCTTTTCGCAACATATAACTAATAACTGCTTTAATGCAGTCATAATTGAATAATTTTTTCCTTTTCCTGAAAGGAAATTACGGACAGATTACAGGAATGTGGAAAACATTTATTGTGGATTCTGCGAAGTCTTTTATGACTGCTTGCATTCACATAAAATTCACATTCTTCTCTTTAATCTCCTTTTAGGAAAAGGAAAAAAATCCAGAGAAGAACTGTGAAATAGCGAATGTCTGGAAGAAATGCTTTTAGGAAATAGATACTCTATAAATACTCCATTTGATAATAAGCTGCTCTTGAGGATTCTTCATAGGGTTCGGAAAAGGAAAATTACTGCTAAGGCTTCTGGAACTAGCTTAGTCTGAGGAATTGCTTTCTTTTCTATCTAAATTCTGGATTCTGGATTCTGGACGATGAATTTTTTTTTGTGAAAGCTATTGCTTTTTTTTTATAACTTAGGTGGACCTTCATAGTAAGAAATCAAACGACGAACAACTGATTTAAATCCTGGTTCCAATCCTGAAGCCATTTTGTCGGTATTCTTTCAGTGTTTTCGGTTACCTGGATAGAATCCGATAATTTTTCCTATCGTATCTATTCACATATCTAATAATGTTCTTCCCATTGAATCCCACAGCTTCCTGATTGAAGTGCACTCAACGACTTTAGGATTCGTTTTTTTTTTTAAATGTTTTTAATCATTAACGCTATAATATTTTATTTTAATATTTTAAAAAAGAATTCTACGATTGTAAAATCCGTAATTTCATGGACCTATATCCGCCGTATATCCTTAATTCCATGAGTAACAAGCTGTGACGGGGAAAATCGCTCAGCATTGAAGCTAAGCTTATTATTCGAGAGCAGAGCCGAGAAAGTGCTTTAGCATATGTGAAGAATAATTATTGATTTATACAACATATAGGAGTATATGGCTAAAGCAAAAATTCTTGCTGAGCCACAAAATGTCGAAAAAGGCGAATTTTCCGTTCAGTTACTGGATAAAATCCTTAAAATCTGTCCACTAAGGGTCTTATCGTGTACTGTATATACATGGTAGAATTGCATAGAATGTCGGAAAGAGCGGGTTTTCAGCCCAGAGATTTCAAGATAAAATCCTTAAAATCTGATCACGGATCAATACATAAATATATAGTATAAAGTAAGTCGCGAGTTCTTCCTTTTTCTAGATGATTCTAATTCATAGTTGACAAAATATTTCTTTTTTTGGAAAGTATAGTCGAATTTTAGGAATTCTCATGTTCGCCTCAAGTGCAGCATTAACAAATAAATAACCGAATCAACATTACTTACTGAAATACCGTAACCCCGAGCGTTGTTGCTTTCGGCGTGGAATTTGCGCTCGACTGACTGTGGTTGTGAATCGTTAAAGATGAGCGCATACGCCTCAACGCGCCCCGTGAATACGTCAATGTTGTTGTTAATGAGCGTAGCAGATCGGAAAATGAACAATTTTTGTTATTTTTTGTGAATTATGATCTTAGACATCATAATTTGTGTAGAGATAAAGATCCGTTGGTAAATATCCAGATATAGAATCGCGTAAAAATTTTTCTAGAATTCACTAACTTTGAGAAGAGGAAGAAATTTGTGTGAACTCTTAAAAATTAAACAAAAATCAGGCGATTCTAATATATAAAGATACTTAAAGGCAGTTTGTGTTATTGTTGTTGTTGTTTTTTTTTTTGATTCGTATACGGAGGTCAAACAAAACACTTTGGACTAATAATAGTGACACAAATACTTGGAGAAAAATTTAAAAAGACAGAAATAAAAAAATCAATATGCAAGGAAATGTAATAAAAAATAAACAGGAGCTTCGATACCCTTTTTCCTATATGTTTAGACCATTTTTCATATATGTATTGACTATTCCTCAACTTGAACATCCTTTAAAAAATACATTAATTAAAAAATAAGCGGTAAGAGAAGTGAAAAATATATAGAATAGTTAGTTTTTTTGCATTCTCGAAATAAATTTTCTTGATTTTTATCAAATATGTCGAAGATTTTTTTGGATTTCATTCCTAGATATTTTGAGGTCATTTTGAGGTCCTTGGGATTAAGCACTTTTTTGTTGCTACTGATAAGAATAATTGAAGAATTGTAGAATTTATGAACTCATTGATTATCCTGATTTTTCCGTCAGATTTTTAAGCATTCTTGTTTGTGGACTCTCTTATTCTTCCTCTCATCTCTATTGCATGATGAAATCCTGGATTTAAACTTTAATGTTTATTTCTGAAGCTGATTTGAAGTAACAGTTGCATAGTTCAGCTTTCTTTTTCCTAGGTATAGTCTTCCTTGATATTGTCTATTTTGGGTATATTTAACAACCATGTGCCCTTTTTCTTATGAGCCAATCTTCAACGGCAGTTATTTATAGCTTCATCGACCTCGTTATAACCTCCTGAAATAGCCGGATGACCAAGGGCATCATTGCCTAAAACCAGCGCGTGTGCTCGTGTTCGCAGCGGATTTTCGGGGGTATTTCTCGAGTTGTGTGAAATCTGATTACGCTGATGAACTGTGTGATGATGTGAGAGTGAGCTGCTGCTGCCGCAGCGACGCCGGCGGCGACGGTGGCGAGCGAGCGAGCGAGCGATGGCGACGATGACGACGGCTCGAAACACGCAGCCGCCGTCGGCACCCTCCTGTCGATATATTTATACGCTCAGTTGGTCGTAACGAGCACATCAACAAACACAACGTTAACACATACACATACACACACACACACGCGTACACACACACATATGTAACAGGGGAATTTGGATATGTTTTCTTCATATGAGGATGAGGAATATATATGACACATCTGGAACAGGTTTTCAATAGCAAAAACAAGCGTCATATCAACGATTAGGCGGAAGGCGGCGATTCTTTGTGGATTTTAGCATGGATTATGAGGGAATCGCTGTTTTTATGTCATTAAGAGGGATATTTTTGCGTCCTTAAAGTTAGCTACAGCTAAAAATAATTTCTATGAAGGTTACATAGTGTACTTACCATTTTACTAACTCCACTTCCATGCCCTTTCCTATCCAAGAAATCAAAGGGGTGGAAGTGCTGCTCTCCTATTTTTTTAAAGAAGGAAGCGACAATAAATACAAATAAATAAATAAATAAATAAATGTAAGCTCTAATCCTCCATGTTTTTGCCCAATTACTAAAAAAAAAGATGTTTTGATCATTTTTAGTCTTGCTGTGTGTTCTTGTCATAAAACCTTCATACGGCATATAGCACAAATATTTATTTATTTTCAAACTATAAATAAACAGCATAAATAAATATTTTCCAAATAAATCCAACTTATCGTATACGTCTGTACTCCATACAAACTACTCTGTGAAAGATAAAATTGGTATATACTGGAAAATATTCGTAATTTGAGTCTATTATGAGGCCTAATTTTGAGGGAAAACTGCTAAATGACATTATTATAATGAGTCTTTTGAGGTTTCTCAGCGCGGTAATTGTCGCTACTAGCGGCCCAGTGTGGTTTTCTTGCGTATCACAACTCGTTGTCCATGGATTCATTGTATGGAAATAGAAAACTACATCGCTACTTCCTGAATTTGACCTTCCTTGAACTTTAGCGTCGTAGAATTCAATTAGTAGAGCAGTTTTTGACGAATGGACCGAGATTACTATTAATCTTTGGGATTGGGAACCACACAGAGCGTCCGAGCGCTGATTCCAGGAAGAAAATAATTAACAGTTTAAGAGTAATAAATAAAGACTAGTGTCTAAAGTTGGATTTAACTTTTTTTAGCTAAATAATTGTTTCCATAGGTTATTACATTCCTGAAATAACTCTATCAGGATTTGCACTATTTTGCCGCTTTCTTTTTGCTCCTGATTCAGTGAACCATGAACAACTGCTGGATACTTATTTGGATACCATATGCACATAAATTTTCCTTAGTGCCAGCGCCTATTTTGAGAAGTTTAATAAAAGTTGTCAATACAAGGAAACGTGACCAACAAACGTCTTGGAGGGAAATCCGTTAACAAGATTGAATTTGCTCGCAAATCAGAATGTTAATTTTTTTCTATGGGAACTAAACCTAATTCCCGGATCTAATTTTGCGAAGTTCAGATTTGTCTTTATCGAGTCATTTTGTGTTAGCTTGAAAACAGTCACGTGATGTGAAAAAAGTTTTTGTAAACCAAATCATTCGTTATTCGTGATTTTAGATGAAAATTCTCGATTTACATATAGGGAATGTTCCAGATCGATTTTCCAGAACGACACAAACGCATTATTCTTTTCGTAATCACCTTGTTTTGCCCTTTTGAGAAGTGCTCCTTCCTTGAAGAAGGTTTGTGAATCTCAAACTCTGGAAGCAAAAAAAACCGATTGCCCGAATGAAAATGCACTTCCTTTTATTGTGGAAAGAGTTCCAGAGAGCTGCTGTACACTGCGAAAGTTGTCCGAATCAGTGGAGAATGAGAAGAATCGGTTTTTTTTTCTCTAACTAGGCTAAATAAATTAAGAAATAATTAGTCACATAATTACCAATAACAATAAATATTTATAATTATACATAGTTAATTTTGTTTCATTTAAATGCATTTTTTTCGAATTTTTTTTCAATTTAGGGTCCCTGACAGTCATGTTCTCAGCATTTTACTATTTCTAGTACATTTCAAGATGTTTTGTAAGCAGTACTTTGACAATTTTTAAGTAGTACCTATAATTCATCGGTATTTCCCCTTTTTTCACATTTCTAAATGAAAGATAAGCTAATCACATAATTTTGGAAGAATTTCTGGCAGTTTCTGTTGATGCTGAAAATACTGTTGTCACCTTGTTGGCCATATGTGAAATTTTTGCTGACTGGACTTAAAACTTAGAAATTTTTGCACTGAAAAAAGTTTCGCTCGAATTTAGTGAATTTGTTTTTCTTCGAGGTAAATATGAATTTGTTTCTCTTCTGTTTATTTTTAAGGCAAAAAAAATAGAGATGGTGGTTCGTGGCACACCTGCTAATAAATAATTAGTTAAATAATATAGAAATAAATATATATGGCTAGTTTCTTTTTCCTCTGTTGGGACCCTCACACCTCGCACGTCGTAGATGTGACAGAGAAAAAAGTACACAAAAGAAATGTTTAATTATTAGGAAATTTTTGTCGCTCTCTCTCCGTTTTCCGTAACCCTTCTTTCCTAGGATTTCCTAGTATTTTCACTTTCCTGTACATCTTAGCTTCTAGTTTTTTTTTTCTACAATTGCAATTTTTTACAATTTTTTTACAATTTTCTTACATTTTATAATCATGTTACTCCATAACCTATCAGAATTTTACGAAAAATAAATAAATAATAGGAAAAACCAATATGTAGAAGGATGAAGACAATAAGGGAGCCGTTTTTATCCACGTTAGCTCGCTAGTTCTCATTCATCATGAAGAATTTTAGCACTTTCGCTTATGACCTACTCAAAACGAATTCGAATTCTCGTTTATTTTCGTATTGAAGAGATTTTCGTGACTACATATTGGATTAGAAAAAAAACGTGGTTCCTGTGATGAACTAACATTCATATGTAGAAATAAATGGGATGTATGAGAAAAAAAACTGCAAAGGTTCCTATTTAGGAAGACTGCAGGCAGAAAAAACTTATTTGTTTAATGTGTTATAAGAAAAATGTAGATTTTGAGCGAAAAAAATGTTTGCAATTTTGTGTTTTGCGCGATGGAAAAAAGATTTATAGTCTCGATATTTTCTGGTGGAAAAAAGCGGTTTCTAAAGAGAGCACGTGAAATTTGATTTCAATCGTCAAACTTTAAAATTATTTGTCGGATTTATTTGTCGAGAGAAGAGGATAATTCATTTTATTTTGTTTTGGCTTCTGAAGTAGTGTCTATTCGGATTGAGGAACTTTTTTAGTGAACATGTGTGCTTCTGATTCTTTTAATTCCAGAAAGTTCCCGGAGCAAGAAACCAAAATACTTCTTTTATTGCCTTAAGGGTTTTTTTTACTAAGAAAATAGGGATAATTGAAAGTTGCAGGGGAAGTACTGAATATGCATTATAATAGTTTGTAAAAAGAAAGAAAAAATTTGGAAAGTATTTTGATATGATAGAAATATATAGATACAAAAAATATATAAGGATATGAAGAGAGATATAAAAAGATATGCATGTAGAGATATAAAGAAAACAATATGTAAAAAGATTTATAGAGATATAAAGAATAAGGAGAGAAAAAATACTTTTGAAAAATTGCAAAAATATGAGAATATGGAGAAATATATAAATATGAAGCTTAGATCCTTGTTTTTTTTCACTATCCAGCTATTCTTTGTCTTTGATCCAGGATAACTGTGGCATTGATTGATCGCGGATAATTTACGTACACCTTGTAACCAATATCACTCTACTGATGTGTACCGTTAACCATCAGGATCCGCTTCAAATACGAAATCCAAGGATAATAAATCCGAAATCTCTAATCGATGACAACGAATCTCTAATAAACCTCAGTTATTGCCGCTTCAGACCCGCAGACCTGCACAACGAACGCATTTCTGATCCTGATTTTTTTTCAGCAGTGGCTATTCTCGTCCTGAATTTGTTTCTAAAAAATCTGGAAAGATCCATTTAATGTAAAAAAAACTTCTTTACTGTTTTTTTTTGTTGTTTCTCTCTCCTTATTACTTTCTGCTTGGTTAAAGTTGAAATGAAAACGATCCGTGAGAATTTCAAATAAGTAGTAGTAATAGTAAATAAATAAATATATTGATTATATTTAATTAATAGGTTACAAATGAAAAATAATCACATTGACGATCTGTTGGACATCTGATAGTAATAAAGAAATTTACATTATATTTTTTATATTTTATTTTTACACTGAATTTTCATATATAATTTTGAATTTGAATTTTTACAAATTTGTTTTTATATTGAAGAGTTTTTACACTGAATAGACAACCATAGCGCTTCTAACGGTCGTTTCTAATTATTACGATAACCTTTGATGTTTTCCGATGGATTTACGGAGCCGATGTGGATATTCTTGTCTTGATAATTGTCTAAGAAAAGTAGTGGATCTGACTGATCAATGCGATGTCGTGAAAGACGGGTGGGGAAACACATACATACACACGTGAATGTTAAATATTTCATCAATTAGAGCGGAGCTCTCCTTTTCTTCCGCTCCGACGCAAGTGAGCGCGTCTCCTTCATCGTGTAGGGGAATTTTCATGAGCTGAAATCCATGTATGTATGTATGTATGTATGCGCATAAAGATTGCCATTGGTATTAAATGGATGAGGAATTTTTCCCCTAGCAATGAAATTGCAAATTGATGAGGAAAAATTTGCAAGCGTTAGCAGTTTTTTTTCCCCCCGAATACAAAGATAATACTTTTATATTATGTATAAGTGAATTTTCATTTACATCTACTTTCATATACGAATATTTTAAGTGGAAGAGTATTCTACAGTAACTTAGAGAGATCTTCAGGAAATCCCTATAAAAACCTGGATTTTAAATAGTGAAAAACTAACAATTAGCAATTGTGTATTATACATCATTTCTTCTCCTCCTTAGCTATCAAACACAATGTCCTCTGGATCAGTTGTCCCTAGCGTCCGGGAAAAAACCATTCGACTTGCGTTATTTGATTAATTCGTATGTTTTTAAGCGTCCACATATCAAATGCACAACATTTGCAGAAAATTGAGAAGCTTTCTGGAAACGGAGGGATTTTATCCAATAAATAGTTTTGAGGATTTGTAGGTGAGAACCTGTGGATTAAAAGAAAATTTTCGATAACTCATCTGAAAAAGCCAGATTTGTTTTTTTTTTCTTGAAAAGAAAATCAAAAATCAAAAGCTCAGTCAGTTTTTTCTGGATCTATAGAAAATGGCTCAGCCGTAATTTGATATCCTACATATGTAGAGTTACAAATGTTCACCAGATAGAAGAAATTTCTGAAATATATTGGTTTTCCGGAATAAAAATATTGCTGTAAAGTCGAAACATAAATCTTCCTATTGCACCAATACAGCTGTTGACCAGATGTGCATACGGGAGCAGAGCCCAGGGACCATTTCACCAATTTTTCACGGTTTGTTATCTCCCACCTCTCAAAGTCCATCCAGAAAAAATACGATTGAATGGTCAAATTTGGAAAACTGCAACAATTAATTGGGTCCCAATCAGTAACAATGAATTCATACACACTATGCATAAGCGATTACGTTGCCAGCGTATACCTACATACGGATGCTCTGAATTTTAAGGTTTTTTTTTCTTACGGAAGAAATTTCTACAATTTTTGGAATTTTTAGCAATTTTTACAAGTGTAATTAGAGTTTGTACATTCCAGTTCAAAATGGCGTAAAAAAATGCTTTTATAGTCCCCAATTCTTATAGTTTTATATTTTATTCATATACAAAGCTACATGGCTTTCATTCGTTCCGTGGTCTTCAAGGATACCAATAAAGTCAAAATTCAAACAACAACAACAACAATTCAAACATTCAGCTTAAAAAATTTAAAAAAAAATTAAAAATTAAGAATGAAATGAAAAAAAATGAAAAATTGAACAATAAAAATTGTACAAGTATGAATTGTCTCCCTTGAGATCAATAATTTATTGATTTGTTGTCGGTCATTTCGCAAAATGATTGCATTGCGGTGCGTGAACGACGAATAAAAATTATTTTCAAGTGGGACCAACTCAAAGAGTTCATGGAATCCATGGGAATATTATCGTAAGAAGAAGATCGTAAGAACGATCTATCGAAGTGGATATTGAGCTTAAATCGGACTGACTTCGTTTTTTTCTCAATATGTGATCTTTTTAATGATTATTTTAATTTTTTTGAAAAAAAAATAGATAAATATATGCAGAGATCTGGAAAAAATATTAATACATTGGAAATTTTCAGGTGATCGGCTTGGAAGGGATTCCCGTGTACACACATTTCTTTCTACATAACAGTCATTGGGCGTTTGGTGCATTTCTGTGCGATCTATGGTTATCCGTTGACTATATTGTCTGCCTCGCCTCAATTTATACGGTACTTGGTATTACCGTCGATAGGTGAGGGTTTTCTTTAAAAAAAAAATACTACTGGAATTAAATTACCATGTTAATCTCACGAACATAGACCTGGTTAGCGTTATAGCTGTGACTGATAACCTAAATCATTATGAGCTCTGTTCAAAACTGCACCACTTATGTTTACTCGGATAACCGCTACGCGTGTGCGATTGGAGCATGGCAGAGCTCGCCAAGATGTTGGTTAGACATAGAAAGTGAGAAAGTTGTTGCGAGAGCGTTGCGGCTGCTTAGGCGATCATTACTACTGGAAACTTTGCTCGAAGTAATAAAATATATTATTTTTCGTTATTTTTCCAGGTATTGTTCTGTAAAGCATCCGGCCACGTATCGTAATTGGCGTACACCACAACGGGTTATGTTGATCATTGCCGTCATATGGATTGTAAGTGCACCTCTATTGATGTTTTTTGACCAATTACCCTTTTATTCACATCAATTTGATGGTTTTGGTTTTATTTTGGTTTTGATTGTTGGATTTGATCGTTTCTTGGACTCCTACAGTATAAACTTCAATCGTTTAACCAATTCAATTATTTCACCGCTATCGAATGCCCATGCGTTTGACTTCAGATTCTTATTTTTCTAATTTTCTCACAAGATATTTATAAAATCTCTGATACATAGTTTTATAATTTCATACTTTCTGAAGGATTTTTTTTGTAAATTTAATTATCAAATACATTTAGAAGGGAAAGAACTTAGTATAAACAAACTCCTGTGGAAATTATTCTTACTGCATTTCAAGGCAATGTTTTTTCATGCATGACGACCTTTATGAGAGTTTGGTCCTAAATACTGAGCTTATCTTAGCTTATCGATGCAGAACCACTTACTTTTTCCATTTTCTTCCGGAATTTCTTTTCGTTTACTGAGGTTAGAGAAAATATTATGATTATCGTTGTTGTTAGGTACCAGATTACTTTAAAAACAATTCATAAAATGAGAAAAAAAAATGAGAAAAGATGAAATAAGGATTGTTCCGTTACTTGAAAAAAAGTTCTTTTAACATGTACCGAAAACGCTGGATTATATGTGTATCTGGGTGTGAGACATATGTACTCTTTTGTCTTTGTCTTTTTATTACAGTTTTCCTTTCAAAAATTTTTTCTTCTTTTTTTTAGATCCCAAGTATATTATTTTCACTGTCAATATTCGGGTATGGAACATTTACGGGTGAGTGGAAAATTTTTCACTTTTCTCTTCTTGTTTTTTTTTGTTCTTTTCACTCGATGAAATAAATTTTATAGTGGATCTCCAATTCGTTATTGTTCTTCGCAACGAAATCTGCTTTTAATACTACCTTTTCTTTTTTTCTGATCGTTTAAAGACTGATATCCAGAAAAAAAATAAAGAAGAAATTTATCGAAGGAGTGTCTTTCTCGTATCTCCAGAGTTACCTATTTTTTGTACTCTATTCCAATCCTATCTTTCTCTGTTTTGAATCTCTCCGGACCTTATCTTTATAGAATCCTTTCTATGTTTGTCATAGTTTTGCACTTGCACTTTTTCTGCAAACTGTGACAAGATTTCGGACAAGTCTCATGAATCCGTCGATGTTTTTCCCGGATAAGTTCCTATATCTGAGCTGTTGGGAGCTCTAGTGAAGAGTTTTTTGGATTTGTTGAGATGACGAGCGTGCCAGTTCGTGTCAGAACTCCACAAATAACTCTATCTATGGCTGCAGATTTTGCAATTTCTTCGAATTCACTGCAAAAGCAGTGTGGTATGGTTGAGCCATGATCCAATTTCGGCAATTGTGGTAGAACTGCGCATCTTGGAAGTCATGGAGTTCGTGGATTAGTTGATCGCATACCTATGGGTGGAGTTTTCGAATTGTATACGAAGGCTTCGGCTATGTGTGACAAATAGAGAGATAAAATATAATAAATAAATAAATAATATGAAGGTAAAGCGGACAAATAAGGTTTGAAATGAATAAATATAAATTTAAAAAAATACAAGACTTTGTCTGCTCTTTACAGCAATTGCCTCGTAGAACGCAGGCTTTGTTTTGTTAGCAGTATAGTGTTTGAAAGAGGGGTAATATTTGCAAAATATAAATAAGTAATAACAAAATATGGATTTATTCAAGAAATACAAGAGATGATGCGATTGTCAAAAGCACCTACATAGAGTAACGGTGCCGGTTATTGGAACCTTCTCAGGACCTTTTCCAAAATTTCCAAAACTATCCGATTGTTCCTTTTCTGTTAAAAAGAATATTTTCCTATTTGAAATAGCGAGTAAACGTGAAACTTTTTTTTCCTTTTCAATTTTTTAGCGGAAATTTTCTCGTCTTTCCCATTTTTTTGGATCCTAAAATCATTAATAGGCTACTCACAGAACCAAACAAATGACAGAGGAGAGATCTCCAACTGATACAGCTATTTTCAAAACTAAGAATCTTTAAAAAAAACTGTAGAAAAAGATTCTAGGATGTGGTCCTGCCCTATTTATCACTTCTTAACGGGTAGATCAAATTATGGTTACATCAAAAAAGGTCTCTGTTATGATTGGAATCATTTAAATGTATTTTTTTAAATAAAAATCAACAGCACTCCAAACAGTATTGTTTCGAGGTCATTTATCTTGGCGAACATTTCAACCTTTTTCCTTTTCTTTTTTTTTTTTTGCAATTTTTTTTTGTTCGCAGTGAAACAATTTGTGCTGGGAACTCCTAGTGGTTTCCTCCTCTAGCAACCTCATGCAGCTGCACATTCTGCAAGCGGTGATTGAAATCGCTGCCAACATCTATATTTGAGCGCAGTGCTGAAGCTATAAATCATTTTTCAAAATCCTTCCCAGCGAAAAACATTTGCATCTCGTATGTGTGAGGAAATAAATTCGAATGTGTGGCGGGCGTGAGTGTGAGGCCGTCGACGGGCCGCTGATTAAAAACTGGACGAAAACGCAATTCATAACTCGAACACGTCGACGACGCGACGACGGAAAACATACGACAAGGGAAAAGGGGGTCCCGGGGCCGTTGCCCCACAGCGGCGATGTCACGTCAATCGTTCGTATCGCGAAGACGAAACGTTGGCACCGAGAGAGGGAGAAGGAGGTTTTTTCCCCGCTCTCATACCACACATTTCTCTGTTCCCGCGGGATGTAACCCGACGATGAGCATGTTGAGCAGCGAACCGCAGTGGGACCTTTCAGAATTGGCGCCGCTAGGCATCAGTCATAAAATTTCACAGCCGCCTACAAGCAAAGCAAGGCAACAATGTAAAACATGTATGTGCTGTTGTTATACTCACGAAATCAATGAAAGCGTTGACGGTAGGGTTACGGTAGTAGATCAAGTCAGTCATTCGCTTGGATAATAGCACTTGAAGAAAAAAAAAATGCAGTCATTGCAATTGATTCCTCATACTTTATTTAAACTCAAACTAAAAATGTTTGGTGTCAGGAATTTCCACAGAAAATGCTGTGGCGCGTCCGAAAACTCGATTGCCACTTAACAAGCGGCAAAACGCACACACATTTATGCTGATGAACTCTAAAAATATTTTTTCCTTCCGGAAGAACTAATCGCAGTAGCATGGATGGACATTAAAGAATATAAAGTAAAATATAAAAATAAAATATAAATATAGAAATAAAATAGAATGAAATAATACCAATATAAAATATAATATAAAATGTTAATATAAAAATATAAAATTAAATATGGAAATATAAAATAAAAATAGGAATAAAATTTGATTTATCTTCATTTTTGTGTATCCATTTTCATATGATGTATTTCGTTGTAATTTCATTTAGATATAAATAAATAAGTATAAATAAATAAAATAAAAATGTGAAAAAATAAAAGTATGAATTCAAATAAATAAAATAAAAAATTTATATAAATATAAGTTTGGGAAAGTGTTTAGACTCTCTCACCTCGCATTCTTTTTCCGGATGATCGGAGTAGATGCGCTTTTATTAACGATAGATCATTTCATCGCTTGTTTTTCTCGTTAGTTTGTTGGAATTTTCTAGAACCCTTCAAAAAAAAGATTTTAAGAAGATATTTTCATGAATATATTTCATCAATTATTGTTTATTATTATTTTATATATCTTCAACATCTAATTCATCCCTACCCTATCTACTACGGTAACTGCTAATCAATATATGGATTTCCACGTTCTATTTCAGGCAAAGGACGAATGCTAAAGGAGGATGAGTGCTACGTACAATTCATGTCTAATCCATACTTAAATATGGGAATGTATATTTCATACTATTGGTCAACATTATTTGTTATGTTGTACCTATATTGGGGTATATATCGAGCAGCAAAGCGTTTAGCTGTGAAAAGTGATCAGGTAGGCGATTTAACGACACACTCGGCCAACCTCTGTTTGTCTGTCTGTCTGTCTGTGTGTCTGTCGATCGATGACGTGGTGTGATTGCAGAAAACAAAACGCCTAGCGTTGCTCACCGAATTACGGAAACCGGAAATGTCCGTACGAACCAGCGATGCGAATCGAAGCAGTTCGGATTCGCCGAACGATAACGATACGAGTGATAGTAGCAAGTGAGTTATTGTATCCGAAAGTCGGCTGGATTCATTACATTCATCAAAAATATTAATTTCATCGATATTACTTCAATTCGAATACACAAATATTACAATCACTTAAAAGTTAAATAGGATAGTGTGAAAAAAAATTGGACATTATTTCTGGATTTGCTTTCATTTCGCTTAAAAATAGAGATTTTCAAAGGAATCTTATGTTTGGATTGCGAAATAATTGCATATTCCAAAGGTGGCATTTATTTTATATATGTATATATATATATATATGTACTTTTTTAAAATAAAGTATCATCTTTCATTACCATACGTCCGATACTTTATACAATAATCAAATCAGTAATATTTAGGAATAGAGATTAGAACTCAAAATTTTTGAAGGAAAAAAATCCCATCGTTTAAGTAGAGATTACGCTAGTGTTAAGTACAATGTTATGTCAAATTAAAAAAAAACAGCATTTTTAATGAGAATTCTTTGGGTTTGCAGTGAAAATTACAAGTATCTTCTAGACTAATTTTTCTTTTTCTATGAAGTTATTCGAATATTCATGAATGTGACTTTCTGTACATACTGACTTGTTGTGTTACTGATGAAAGTGTCATTTATTAATTGAAAACCTTTTTGAAAGGAAAAAAAAACGTGACGACACTAGTCGTTTAATATTAATTCCATCTAATTCCATTCTGCTAATTGAATTCTTAAACAGTTTTCTCGCACAATGTTAATAAAATTATATTAAGTTATCTAATAAAATTTTCGTATTGTAAGAGTAATTAGATATAGTTGCTGATGAGTTTTCGGCGGCGAAAATTACTTTTTGGTTAAAAGCAACACATCACTGTGATGTTGTGGTCTTCGTGGGACAATATTGGGTTCGAGCTGTAAGTTACAAGCAAGTCCGTGATCACGGTCAGTTCCCTCCACTCGTTCTGAAAAGCGGCGTGGGAAACGGGTTTCGAATTCAAATCTTGCTACGAGGCACGTTAGAACGCGTTGCATCCACAAGGGAGCGGTCGAAAATCAATGAGTTCTCCTCAGCAGCCTATTCAAATGGAACCAATGAATAGGATGCTGAGGGAACCGGAGCATGTGCAAGTGTGGCGCGTTCTAACGTTTCTCGTAGGAACTAAAGCGGTTCCCACGCCGTTTTTTTAGGAGGATTAGAGGGAATCGAACGCGGCTACGTTCATACTTATAATCTATAACCTGAGCTCTATATTTTCCCTCACAGATACGTCAACATCGCCAGTTTTGTGATATGCTGCTCTTAAGCTAGTCTTTTGAACAAAAATGGTTTTTGTTCCGCTTGTGATCATCGGCGCATTCTTCCGACAGATTAGAGGCTAATTCCAGATGATTCTTTCTGCGATCGTTTTTTTTTCTTTTCATTCCTCCCTAATCTCTTCCGTTTTAACTTCTCAATGCCGAAAAGACGCTCTCCTCACTTTGGACAAGCCGCTTCGGATTTGTTTGTTGATGCAATGCCTCAAGGGAGGTGACTAGGATTCCATCTTCTGCGCTCCGCCATTCGTCTTAGCATCTCATCGGTCGTATATCAAGTAAAATGCACGGGCCGCGTTCCGTCATGACCGAGTCCGTCCGACAGTCGCCCAAGTCTCAGCTGCGCACTCGTCAGGGACCGCCTAAATGCGAAGCAACCAACAAATTAGCGCTTTTCCCTGAGGTTTTTATAAATTTTTGCTGCTTAAACTAGGAAAAATTAAATACGAGTTACAAATGTGGAAAAAAGCTAAATTTAGAAATTCCTAGCAGAACATAAAGATTTCTCCAAATTTAGCGAAAATAGAGAAGGTCGAAGAAAATATACTCAGCCTCAAACGATTCCAAACTCCGAGTCGAAAGTGTTGGCGCTTGTTTCCAAGCGGATTAATCAATGGAGTATGTCTTTTTAGCTGAGGAAAATGCAAACTTTGACAAAGCTGTTGTTTATGGAAATCAATTTAATCAATCAATCAATTAAGGTTTAACTGAGTTTTTGTGAATTAAGCTACATATAATAACCATAAGACCGTTTAATTGTTAATTTTTAATAAATCTTAACCTTTGTGAACAAGAATACGTTTCTAACAAAAAGTTTCTTGAGTAATTTTTCTCCAATAGCTATCATTTTCGAAATTAACCTAGATTACTGTAATACCGACCTTTCCCCAGAACCATTTTACAAAGCTGCCTCGGTAAATCACAGCTACTCCTTTTTATTTTTATTTTGTTTAACTTTTACAAAAATAATCACTTTGAAGGCATTCTAGGATCGAAATCAAGGCAAAACAAGATAGGGGCGCAAAATTCGGCACGGAAACCACGTAAAATTTCCCAAAAAATTTTCTAAAAAATACAAAAATATAGAAATAAATAGTATGCACATGTATTCCTCAGGGATTTCAATGACGTCACGTCCTCCTGATTGTAATGCGCATTATTTTCTTTCGATAGTTGTTTATTTGTGCAATCGCACATAAACACAAACAACCTAACGGATGTTTACGATGTTGTCGATGACGACACTTTCAAAAAAAAAAATGGCCGCCTAGCACGTGCACGATTGTGTGCTATGTAGTTGAAGTGCTGCTTGATTGCCTCGTTGGTTTGCTGGCTGAGAGCAGAATTCGCGCATAACTCGTACTTATATATCCATAACTAGAAGCTAGCCGACGGCCAAATACGGAAAATTCGATCAAATTTGCCGACGATGTTGGGCCCTGCGGCTGCCCAACTAAATATACGGGAGGAAAGTGCACGGCTATATGTTTATGAGCATGGGGACGTGAGTGGAGGGATGTAACTGATTATTAGGAACTGCTATCCTATGGATTCCTGGATCTGAATTCACTTTGTTTTTCCAGATGTTTCAAACCTACACCGTCATCCGTGCCAGAATCTTCACCGCCACGCACATCTGTTGTACGAAATACGATGACGGTACACAATAATTACGTGAATCACTGCCCTACCAATTTTAAACCTATGTACAGGTGAGATATCCTTGATGGAATGAGAAAAATTCGGATTTTTCATGAGGTACACAAAAGGAAAAATATCCAAAATTCCTGAAAATATTGGAATATTTGGAGAAAAAAACGAAAAGAAGGTGTTTATCACGGTTAGGATCCTAATTAGAACATAATCGAAATCTATCGCTCATCCGCTTACGGTATCACTCTTCCTAGAACGTTTATTAGTTGAAAAAAGAAGAATGGAAAATAAAAAAAAAGAAAAAATCCAGAAAACCACAGAAATCCGGGAAAATAAGGAATTCCAAATGATTCCGCCTTCAGATTTCAGCATTTTCTCTGATTTCAGCACTGAGCCGCCCGCACCGGCTCCTTCGCCAACCGAACAACCCCACACGGATCCGCTAGCACTGGAATCACTAGCATTCGATGCGGAAATCTCCGGTGAAATCATCTGCGATCCAATGATTTTCGAGGAACCGAGTCCAGACGAAATATTCGTGGATCCGGTGGACGACATGGCAGCTCGACCTCAGTCATCTCAACCAACACAACATTCCCCTTCCATACAAACTATTTCTGGATCGACATCATCTGAAGCGATCGCCTTTCAAGCGGTCACATCAGCGTCAACGCCTTCATCTCCGCTCGCCTACGAGATCCTCACCGAGCCGCTGTCCGCTAATGATCCGACGACGACGGCGGCGGACGACCAGGAGTCGGAATCTGATGCGCAAGGCAGCCATCATTCAGCGTTCTACTACCAGGAACCATCGTCAGTGATCGAACGGGAAAGTACGGCACCGTGCGTGAGTCCGGAACCATCACAAACGTCCTGCGCTGAAGATATACAGTACTACAGGTATGGATTTTACTAAAGATTCAACTATTTTGACTAGAGTTGTATTACGGTAGACAGTAAAGTTCGCTAGAAATGAGGTGAAATAAATATAAAAATAAATGAATACGTAAATAAATGTGTAGATAAATATAATACGATCAATACAATGATTATGAATAATATAAAGATAAATATATGTAGATATAAAAGAAATTATCTAGAAGGATGAGTTTTTCTTCCGAGCTGATTACCTCCTCAAATGAATAGATTGTTGCCAAATTAACGAAAACAAAAGTTGAACTACATAAGAATTTCTGATTTCTGCACTATCCATAGCTTTTCTCCTCTTTTTTTTTCTTCTTTTTTTTTCTTTTTTCTCAATAACTCTAATCCACGTATTGATTATGAGGAAATTTTCCCGGATAAGAATAGTACAATTTTTGAGAGAATCCGATTTTCATGGATTCGCATGAAAGAATGGCGTGTGAAACCATTTTGACATGTCAAAATGAACATTTGATTTAAAATCATCTGCTTATTACAAAAAAAACCATTTTCAACCTGAAAAAAAAGAAAAAAGGGAACAAAAAGAGAAAAAGAGGAAAGAGAAGAAATAAGTGGAACATTGTTTACTCGTTTTTTTTTTGTAGCCACAATTTATACCCGTTCTTCTTTTCAAATTCATAATGTATGCGAAATTACATAGAAGTTCACAGAAAATCAAAATTATGTATATTTATAGTATTTTATACACATTTATATAATTATATACGTTATAATGACCGTGACATTAAAAGAATTTCATCTAGGCATAGTATAATATAGTATAGTAGTTTTAGCATAGTATAGTTAAGGCGAGTGTAGCGGAGTCGGTAAGAGTCTGCTGTAACTGCACGATCGATCAAAAAGGTTCGAATCCGCCCCGATGCCAACCAAACCTTCCAATCCCTCCGGGGTCGATAAATTCGTACTAGACTTGTCTGGAAGGATAAAAACACTGACTTGATACATCGGCTCGCCCCGGAAGTCGTTGTATGGACCGCATTGAGTGTTCATAAACCTCAAACTCTTTTGAGTTAAAGACACCACGCCACGAATCTGAGGTGGTGCGGGTTTTAGGTGGGTTATGCCTATACAGAGTCGTAGATTATGGAGAAGAGGGTGATTCCGTCTATTTTTCCTTAATTCCCGTAAAAAACGGCCCGAAGGATGCGGCTTCGAGCATTGCGGAGCGCTATCTTCTACGAGTTCGACTGGAGCGCGCCAGCGAGCTCGTGCATGCGCCGCATTTTCCGGGCCGTTTTTTTACGGTAATTAGGAAGAAATGGATGGAATCACCCTCTTCTCCATAATCTACGATCCCAAATACGAATACTCCACCTGAAATCCGTAACACTCCAGATTTGTGGGGTGATGCCTTCAAACTTGAACGCTTAGCGGCATTCCCTTAGGGATTGATCCACGCCGTGAAATTTATCCTTCATCCCTTATAGTACAATTACATTTATAGGTCCCAAAAGTGAAAGCAGAAGTAGCTTTTCCTTAAATTTTTGTTTTTTTTTTTTTCTCGGATTTTTCGGGATCTCCCTTAATTGCAGGCCGGAACTTGCAATTCCGTTCATTGACGCGGATAGTGTTTCGTCACTCGTCGGGAACGACGATCTCCGCCGACTTCGATCAACGAAACGAAAGGAGGAAGTGCCGAAAAGTCGTCATGAAGTTCCGAAGCCAACGCCAGCAGCAGAGCAGCCCACGCCCACTCCCCTGGCTGTCGAAGTGGAAATATCGCCGAAAGAACATGTGAAAATCGTTGAACCACGGCAGAATAGGCATGAGAACCATGTAGGTAACAACAGTATGCAGCATGGGACCCATAAAGAGCCGCTGACACAGAATAAGGAGCAAAAACAACCGCAACAACAACAACCACAACAACAACAAAAGCAAGAACAAACTCGGCGACCGGTGAGTAGATCATTTCATAAGTTCCAAAAAAGTGTTCTTTGTTTGAAGGTCTGAGCGGGAAAAACAAATTTAAGGGGAAATTTCGATTATGTGGTAAATTTTGGGCTGTTTAATCCACGACCATTGAGGGAAGCGCGGTTTTCCGCGTACTTGGCGCTAATTTTCTTTTACAAACTATATTTGAAGAAGGAAATAATAATAAATAATAATAAACTCATTAAATTGGAAAAAAAACTGTGAAAAATCAGGAAATCACGAAAAATTGAAAGGTGTGTGGCTTACCGATGATCCGCCCTGTCGTCATAGGGTCAAAGGTCCCATGCTTTTGTAATGATTTAACAAAACATCGTAATAATATCGGTAACAGTTATACTCTCGGATCTGAATAAGAACATAACAATAATAAAAATAAATAAATAACTCACTAAGTTGAAAAAAGGAGATCATTTGAGTTGAGTGATTTTTAAAAAAGCCTGAGCTATGAAAAAAACGACAGTGGGACCCAGCAATGGATTGATCACATTTCGAATACAGTAATTCTTGTACACGCTTCTGAAATGTAGACGTGTATGGATAAAACCATACTATAATCACAAAGTAGCCGCTAGGATTGATCGCGTTAGATCGCAGTAGATCAAAATTGAAATCCTCAATTTCTGTAGAGAAGTACAATGTCCTTAGCGAGGCAAAATTCCAGATTCAGAGCACATCCACGGGACAAGCAACCACTACAGTAATCGAGTCACCGGAGGACTCAAAAATCCCATTGATTGCGGTGTCACGAGTGGAAAGCGTGAAAACGGTCGAAGGGGCGGTTGGTCGCCTATTGACCGCCGTACGTAGCCATTCGATACGTCGGAAAAAACCGAAACAGAAGACGGTGAGTGACAAAATTTGACTCATGAGTTGAGTAGAAGTAGCATTGTTGTGATGTGCATGTGTTCAGTCGTAGTGTAATTTGTGCTGGAAGGATTTTTTCCCATCCTTTGCATCCGTATTTAATTCGATTTCAGGGTGTTTTACAAGCCTTGAATCCGTTTAAACAACGAGAGGTATCTAGTGATTGCTAAGCTTTATTAGCGCCAGAAAAGTATTTAGTTTTTTCTTTGCGATAAGTTTATTTCCTTGCAGAGAAACGTGTCAGGATTAATTATCCCCGTTTCGGGTTTTCTGTCCGCTCTATCCAATCTGAGTCTGAATCTGACAATTATGATGCTATAGTCTCTGCTTGGGAATAAATCGAATCGCTAAGATTGTTATTGAATCCAGAAAGAGCACGAAAACCGTATGGATTGCTTGTTATTCCGAACCAAATGTTGATCTAAGGGATTTTTTTTCTTATATTTCGTTTAAAAGGAAATAATTTTGATCGATACGACTGGTTAACGATCCCCGACTCCATTAAATCCTCTAAATCACCTAATCCCTTTATTCTTCTCTTTTTCTCCAGAAAAATATATGACTGAAATTGACTGGATGATAGAATTTTTCTTGAAGCGCTCATGGAAAAATCTCATCACCATAGCATTTCTGTCTGGTTGATCCGTAAGTAATGGCTTTTTTTTTAATTTGAACTGGCGCACAGAAAAAAAGAGTTTAGCGTTTTGTAACACTTATTATGCTGTTTAAAAGAGCATTTCTTTTCCACCAAGGTAGTGTTTTATTTGTTTTATACTGATTTGATTTTTAGTGGTTTTTAGATCAATAAGGTGAAGAATTTGAGACATTACTCATCGGCATTATCGACTCATCTGTGATCTTTTGATCCACATTCTTCCACGACCACAAAAATCGCTTAGTGCTCTTTCTGGAAATAATAACAAACATCAGTTCAGCAGTTTTTCTTTCTGATTCTGGGGTCTTTTTCTTTCTGAGGGATGAGGAATTCAACTTTGGAGACTCAGGTCAAGTAATGATCTACATCCAGCTGAGGAAAATATCTGAACTGGACCAGCTACACTACTTTATAATTTTGCTTGTATTTTCTTTTCGATAAAGGATTTGGGCGTGACCTACTGATCGTTAGTTGTCTGAATGACTTTTTTCATATATATTTGGTTCTTATTTCTTCACGAACCGTTTTTCAATGTGATTTTTGAACGTTCTCTCCACGGTTAGCTATTTTTGACCACCAAATGACCGCCCAAATCATTTTCGACGACCGCCACCGCGGGAATAACGTACGGTGTTGTAATGTTGTCCGCTTCTAGCACTCGCTTATTTAATTCATATTTCCTCCATCTAAGACCAGATCTCACAAGTTTCAGGGTGTATTACAAGCGTTGAATCCATTTAAGAAACGAGAGGTATTTGTGTGCGATAGTGTGTTGATCGCTAATATTTTGCACAGAAATTTTAAATCTTTTTCTCTCCAGAATATTCTCATATACTAGGGTCAGAACGACATGAACGCACGGTGCAGTTGCGTAAGCGGATGCACTCAAAGCGGCGCGGTGCAGCGTTGCGGTTAGGGAATCGAGTGGGGACCCTTCCAGCACCACTCTTCGCTGCGATTCGCGATGACCCCACCTCGATTCCAACCTCCACCGTGTCGCTTCGAGCGCAACCGCTTACGCAACTTTGCACCCGTGCTTCATATCATTTTGACCTGAGTATATTTCTACGCACTCGTACCTTTTCACTCATTTTTCATTTTCACCTATTCTGTAATCCCCAGAAAAAAAATCAATAAAAAGCTAAGCGCTTCCGCTCAGTTACTAACGAATAGATTGCTTATGCTTCTTTTATTTTTTTTACGCGGTATTGCAGAGATCGTAATCCGATCAACAGCTTGCTTCCATAAATCCATAACTTACTGGTCACATTTTACAGTGACAAGTTTTCTTGCTGAAATGTACCTCGAAATTTTCGTAGTTTGACGCTACACAACACTTTTATTGATTATGTCGCAAACTATTGATTGGTGGCCGCTTTCTTTGAGAGACATCCCCTCAAATGTGTGCGCATTACCTCCTTGTCTTAATAAATAAATTTCAGCCAGCCTATAAATCACGCTCGGAGAATCGCGCACGGAAAGCTCTACGTACAATTACGTTCATTCTTGGCGCATTTATCGTATTATGGACGCCATTCTACGTACTTGCAACTATTTATGGATTTTGTGAAAGTTGTAAAAATTCGAAAGCATTCAATCTACTCTATTCGATCAGTTATTATCTGTGCTATATGAATTCACCGTTAAATCCATTCTGTTATGCGATGGCAAATCAACAATTCAAAAAGACGCTTACACGGATATTCAAAGGCGACTTTAAACGGATTTAAGTGAGTTTTTTCCTCTTGTTTGGGGAAATAATCAGAGATTTACAGACAATGACCGGTTCCGAATGAAAATATCAATCAATAAATTACCAATGAATTCTCGCACCTGTGCTATAAGAGCGCTCTCGCATCCACAAATCTCCTTCATCCAAGAGATTTCTTTTTTTTTCTTTTTGTGGAATCTATATAAGTAAACACTGAACTGAAATTGTTCATTTTTTTCATGGTTTCTTTTTTTTCAGAATAAAATGGGTCAATCATCGCCAACGATTTGCCTACAACTTCTCAGAGACGGATGGATTATGCATTTATTCTCTACAAACTAAGATTATCTGATGGAAAACGCGCAGAGGCTGAGATGCGAATGATTTTTCGATTCTTTTTTTTCTGATTTTTACAATTTTTCTTTTATTTCCTTCCCCCATAGGACTGTGATATACGTTGGTGCTCTCAAATATTAATTATTAATTGATTGGTTCTAAGAACAGTGATTGATCTGAAAGTAATGCTTTGGCTAGCGGGATTCTCCTAGCCGATGACGTCATCAAAATAATCCAGAAATCTGTAGTGTAAATTACAATTTGTAAATCTACTATAATAGTATGTAAGTCTCGCCTAAACACTCAAATAGCAAAATTTTTGTACTAGGAAAATCAATGTCATACGTGAGAAAATATACCAATATTGTGTTCTGCAAAAAAAGCTTTGCTTTTCTGCCATACGTTTTTTTTTAACGTCATAAGAAAGAATTAATTTTGTGTATGTATGTGGTACAAGTGTCAATTCCGTTTCACTTTCTCTACAGTGCATAAAAACCGTACCTTAATTATTGACTAAGGACTATGTGGACCGATCAGATATCACTCGGTTATTGTCAGTAAAAGAAAAACACACGACGTGATCACAATTCTTATATAGAATTTCATTTATAATTAATAAAGAGGATTTAATCAACTGTTGTTTTCGTTACATCCAACACCAGTTAGAAGTGACGTTTTGATTATGTACATGTCATAATGAAAAATGTTGTTTAATACATTAGAAATGTGACTACGAAATAAAGAGCATCAAAGAGAGTTCATCATTTTCATTAGAATTTTTTCAAATACACAACACGTAACAAAAAAAAAACAGCATGGAGGTATCCGATGAAGGAGTAACGTTGTATCCATTGCCGCTCAAACACGTACATAACACTATTTTCGAACAGGTTTACTAAATATAACACATATAGTCCCAGAAATTTGAAAACATCCGAAAAAAAGGGGTCAACGGGGTAAATGATTCTCACCTATCCTTCCTTCGATCCTTCTTCTCATCTCGTCTGTCTTTTTCTCGACTTGTTGGTGATGGACCTCTCCGCTCATGTGACACTGGACGGGATACTGTAACTCATCAAACATTATCCACTGTCATTATGACTTTGAAGCTATGTGGAACGTTACAATTTCTGGGAAGTGAGTATTTCTTTACGGGACCTATACATTGAAAACATGCAGACAGGCTTTAGAAGAATGTTTTGTTTCACCTGTTTCATACATATCACTTCACTCATACTAGCATTCACAGGAGAAGCTCTCAACTATGAAATTTTTGGGTATAGATCATACTATGATGATCCGAAAATCAGACATAGGCCTAATGGATACCTAATGGATCTTTAGTACAGTAAACAAAATATTTTTTTTCCTGGTACGTATGTGCGTGATAAGGAAGTTATCAAAGTGCAGTTCACTTCATTCAGAACACTTCAAAAACTTCAAACTTCAAAACACTTCACGTCAAAAAAAAAAAAAAAAACTACGAACAACGGATCCTATATGTAACCACTGAACGAGTTTGTTCGCACTGAAGATGGCCATTTTCGGTGCTATTCAGAATAAATGTATAAAAGCTTTTAATATGTAGATCCGATAGTGAAATACTTGTGCATCAATAATTGTAACGTACTGTGGAAACTTGTATTGTGGAAAACAAATCAACTTACGTCTAGATTCAATCTGTTCACGCTCCTTACGTGGTACCTTTGAATGCCTAAAATATTCAGAATTAGAACAAATAAAAGCAATTTTTCCATTCTTCAGAACAAAATTTAAAAGCTATGACAGTAAAAGTGCGAAATTCTTAATATAATTGAAAAACCAGAGAAAAAAAAACAAAGGTTCAGTCGCCTGAACAGGTTTGGTTCGTGAAGATTTAATTTTTAAAAAAAGATTTAGATTTAGAAGAAAAAGCACACCTTAGGGCCTGCACCACACATGATACTACTATATTCTATTGTATTTTCCACAGAATGCATACAGACTCGGGTCAGAACTATCTTATTTATGAATTTCCATAAATCCCGAAAAGATAAGAAATTGGATAAGAGGACAACGCCCAGGATAACTAACTTTGAGCCGCTTATCTGCCCGCAGCACCGAGCGCTTCCTGCGTAGCTACGGCTGCCTCTAGTCCAATTAACACACCGCTTACGTTCCCTAACCAGGATTGCGGGCAGCATTCTCGTGGTTAAGAAAAGCAGAAAACAGCAAGGGGAAATAATGAGAAGCAGTGAATTGCGCTGCGCACTCTTCTACAGGTTGTACCCCCATGGTATGAAAGGAAAGACATATATCAATCACAAGTAGCTAAAAGTTTAGCGCCAGTGACGGAAAAGGATTTTTAAAATCAAAAGGAATTTTTGAGTCTTGGTTTGCTTCGATTATTTTCACACCGGCCTAACATTTTGCTCGGAATGCTTTACAAAATGGCTTCTTCTGAGATTTTTGGGTAAACCAAGAATACAAAAAGAAAGACATTTTGTAGGAATACGATTGAATCAATTTTCAAATCCATGAACTCAAAACTCACCCATTCTGCTCCTCTTCTCTAGCAGACCGCTTGTGCGCTTTTTGATCACGTTTACTACGGTCATCTGCCCGTTCCTCCCTCATTGACGGTGGAAGCTAGAAATGGAAATTGGGAAAAAAAGAAAAAATATATCACAGAATAAGATCCATTCATTAACTCACAGCTGGTCCAACTTCATCATCATCAAGACCCCGTTCCTTTCTCCTTGGAGTTTCTGGTTCTTTAGCCGGTTCTGCATTCTTTGACGGTGTTGGGTCACGCTTTTCTTTTGTTCTTATTTCCTTTCGATCTTCTTCGCGTTTCTCTTTTATTTCCTTAGACTCTCGTTTTTCCTCCTTAACTTCTTTGACAGGAACAGGTTCTTTGCGTTCTTTTGAGACACCATTCGCCGATTTGTCAGCTGATTGCGCTCGGGGCTGCAACAGATTGCACTTTCAAAACGGATAACCATTGGTTTTCTTTCTGCACATTAAAAATACTCCGAATAAGAGTCCAAGAACAGTATCCATAGCAATTTTCACTTAAATCTGCTGTGTCCTTCATGGGAAAAAAACACCTAATCCATAACATCTTCCTAATAGAACAGTGTAATCACTGCCAAAGAAGGGGACGTTTCGACAGACTTAATTCCCTCTTAAAGAATCATGGCTGCTCACGAACGCTTAAGGATATTTGCAGGATACCAGGGCTTCCGAAAGAAGATTTGAAAATTCGAGGATTCGGGGTGCCGCTTTACGAGGCGTCACCTATAAGTGACTTGGGCGCAGCAAGCAAGTTAGATATGAGAAAACGGTAAAATACAAATGTAAATTAGAACCTAAAACGTTCAAACTATAATCAAACAACGCAAAAAAGAATATGGAAACAACACTTCCGACAAAAGCAATAAATAACTCTGTAGCGAAACACTAAGAAAGTTTGAATCACCTACTTTTTTATGTGGAGGGCTCGGCGGAACTTCGCCTTCTTCTCGTTCTGGAACTTCTTTCTTCACATCTTTCGTTGGTGGAACCTCGTCCTTCTTCTCGCGTTTCTCGACTTTTAGCGGCTCTTTTCGCTCAGGAATTTTCAGTTGCGGCTCCTTCTTCTCTGGCAGCTTAGGTTTTTCTGTTCTAATTTTCTTTTTCGCATCAAGAGGAAGCGTCGCCTAAAGAAATTGTTTGGAAAGCTCAACAATGAAAGAAAGAAACCTAAACTGATGAAACCAAGCTCGATCTTACCGTGGCAATGCGCTTCCGATCAGCTGCAGGAGCCAGTTTCGACGCGTGTTTAACGATAGGGCGCTAAAATCTCACGACTATGGAAAACAGCACAAGCGAATGAAAGTGACCTGCTAAGACACAATGAAGGGCTCGGCAACTCAAGCGAAAAAGTAGGAGAAAGATTAAAAAGGACTCACGTGGAATTGCAATCCTTCATATATTGTCACATTTCGCATTTTTAATCTCACCAAATAGCTGGCCGCTTTCAACGACAACTCGTCTCGTTTCCCTTTTTCGCTGTCACGAAGCTATGACAAAAACAATTACAATACAGACTGTCATGTTTTCAGAGAGAATGGAGTGGGTTACCTTCTCCACCATTTTTTCAACGCTTTCCACCAAGTCCTTCAGCAGTGGGAAGCATGGCGCCATCTATAATGAAAAGTAGATAAAAGGGTTCAGATAAAAAGGTCAACTCGAAAAATTTACTAGCGATCTCAACTACTACGCTATAGAGATTGCAACGAGATAGTCGAAAAAAATACTAATACAGATATTAAAAAAATATTGTCTGTAAAGACCAGATAGTTCCAGAAAAAGGTTTGATAAAGAAGAGAAACAACGGCGAACACTTTTTTCTGGTCTGTGAATCACTTGTGAACCGTGCAAAGCTCTTCACTAATTTGAGTACCACAGTACCATGCGAACCAAAAAGGTGGTGATGCCAAAGAAATCAAAAAGGAAAATTTTGCAGTTCATACAAGTAACTTTTAAGAGTTTCTCGTATTAAGGTACGATTGAATACAGACATTTTTGCGAATTCATTTCCATAGCAAATCATAGAATTTAAATCGCAGCAGTAAAAGTTTTCTCAAGAAAAAAGCGTTATAAGAAGTACAAAGTGCCAATTTAACAAAATAGAGCGAATTTTTGAGGTAGTTGATACGGATGTGTCCTATTAAGACGCATCTTCTCAATTTAATTACTCCTTACCTTTGTCATGACCACCAAGCAATTCCTAACTTGCACATATTCATTGTTCTCCACCGATAGTACAGAGTTGAATGCAGTGTGTAATCGCATCTGCAAAATGTGGATTCAAATCCTTTCAAGCATCATAATAAGTTTAACTAATAACTAATTCAAAAATTCTCACCTGCCATTTAAAGCAGAGCCGTCTAAAACTCTCGTAATTGACACTTTCCGTTGTTTTATCTTGTCGTGTTTTCGAGACTAATCCAGGAAACCCTTCACACTCCTGCAAAACCACGTTTCCATCCAAGAAAGAATCAAGGAAGGGAAAAATCTGGCGCACCTTTTCGAAAATTGCACTGTCCGAGTGCCATCTCTGAGCGTGACTGAGCAAAATTTGAAGGAATGTCCCCATGGCACTGGCTTCGTTCTCCGTTAGTGCACATATCAACGGCAGCACATCGATAAACAGCTGAAAATAGGATGTTCAAATCAACCGTTTGGAGTCCTGCTTTGGAAAAAGTACATTTAGACATTATCATTTTAGGAAAAATAGGTAACCCACCTTGTCTATGAACACCAATGACTGGAAGAGCGTAATCCTTTGCTGGTGCAGAATGATGATAAGCTTCGCTGAATAAATCTGCAAAAACACACGCTGCAGTGAGTTTTTCAAGGAAGAAATCACAAAATCTCACCGCATCTGATTCGGAGAACAACACTCGAGGTAGTATACAGGTTTGAATAAAGGCGCTTGTTTGCTGACCACCTAGAAACGCATAGTTTATTTCTCATAAACGTTTTAACTATTTTATCCCTTTAAAATCCATGTTGCCGCATGATCAATCGGCAACCACTGATGAGGTTGATTACAAAAAAAAATTTTAAAAAGTTCAATTTGGCACATCTTCAAATCTTTGCTTTACTAACATTTCTGGACAATAATTGGAGAATTTCGTTGGAAATTTAGCGTTGTGGACGCTAGTAGCAAAGTTTCTAGATGGCAATGGTGGACGTAATATTTATGACCTTTTTCTCGGAATCAACATCATCAAGAGAGCGGGCGAAACTTAGTGCTTAGACTTTTGAGGACTTTAAGAAAAATCTCTTCAATAAACTCATAAAACTCCAGCTTGTCGTCGAAATTACATCATTGATGGTGTTAGCTACGAAAAAGGTTTTGAAAGGTTTCCCAAGATATTTAGTTGAAATACCGTCAAAGATTTCAAGAAAATACACAAAGTCAAACGAAAAAAAAAGTTGGAAAAACACTATTTAGATTTCGCATAAGAAACTTACGTCCAGCCTCAAAGAGATCATCTTTGACGCTCTGAAACCATGCTCGTATTCGAGCAACATGCTCAGCTTGGCGCTTCTCTTCATCCCTCAACTTGTTCTCAAGACCACGTAACCGCTCTTCCTCCTTCTGACGTTTGGATTTGCTCTAGATCAAGTTAAATTCGTGCAATGCTGCTGAGAAAGTGGTCAACTAGCAAACATTCACTTGAAGGACCACACCCTACCATAACTGGTGATTCTGCAACTTCTTTTATTTGTTTCCGAATGTTGTCGATGACCCTTTCATATGCAGTGGTGGGCACTTCGATATCATACGATGATAATATCCAGAAAACGACAAAAAGCCTTAAAAACTCGATTTAAAATAAAAATGCAAGAGAAATAATAGGCAATTATTATCAATTCCAAAAAAATTAAAGTATACTCTGGACAAAGATAGGGTACTAAAATCTAGGTAATATCAAGAACGATTTTTTCTAACGCATATCGATAAAATTTCAAGTGAATACAGTACAGAAAATCAATGTGTAAGTGGAACTCACCGTATAGGAATATCACGGCACACATATTTAGGAATACAAGGTTCGAGTTCTTTGATTAACTTGGAGATCACATCATCAAATGCTGATTTGAAGAAAACAAACTAAAAGTAATAATTAAGAAAGAAAGAATAAAAAAGATGAACAATAAAACAGAAATATGCTATTCTTGAGCGTTATAAAAGTATATAATATACAAAATAAGAAATGTCTAGTCCTAATTTTTTCCAAAATGAACACAAAGAAAAGAAATAGTAGGAAACGACTTGTCTTCGAAAATGCAAAAACAATACAAAAAAAAAACAAAGTGATTACTGTTTCCAAATTTTGTTGCTTTGGAAACACGATTAGGAGTTTTTCGAACCTACCCAAAATACAATTGCAGACCAACTTTCTCATCTTGTTTAGATCCGTTCTTTAATGTAGGATGCAAGTTATATTTACAATTCATCGCATCCCGTTCGATGAATTCCCACAAACATTATCACAAGTGAATCTTGGCCTAATCATATGTGCAGCTAGTAGTGAAGTGCAGTTTCGAACCATTACAATATGATCTGAACACTGCTTCGTGGCTATTTTATTGCCTATTTTATAATTAGAGTTTGTAACAAGCATTTATCAATTAATTATAACCACAACCGGGTATCCATATACGTTACTACAGTTGAAATTTTCGAAATTTCCAGAAAGAAATAGTAAAATTGATGTCGAAGAAACATACGTAAGGATTTGAAAGAGATATGTAATAGAAGAAAGTATATTCTAAAACACAAGTTTTCAATTCTGCCGTACCTTTTGTTGGGCGTCCATTTTTTTCGTTTCGTTGTCCGTTTTCATAGCACGCTTTGCAGAATCGTAGGCAGAATGTATCTGAAGACAATGCTGGCATAAAAATATGTAGAGTCCACCCAAGAACAATAGTTTTCAAGTCAAAGAAGTGAAGGAAACACCACCTTCGGAAGGTATGTAGGCCGGGTGAGGTACATTGCTGCATCGATGCGTAGGTGGTAATCCAAAACAAGACTATGAGCAGGTGGGATTCGTTGTGCATAGTCATCTTGCCGAACGTTAGACAGAAGAAACGTGCCGAGTTGTAATAAAGTGTCACGACACTGTAAATTTTTGTACTACCGTAACAAGTGCAACAATGTGACCGATCGATCTGACAACTGCACTTACTTGATCGACCATTTCGCCGATTAACTTTAAAGGAAGGCGAGAACTTTCCCTATAGACTACGCATTCCCTTTGCTGTGCTATTAGAATACATAGTGCGATAGCTGTATCGCCCATCATGACAGCATCACGTAATCTTGCCGAAGCCCTCTTATTCCTAGCGTTGGTGAAACTTCCTGCCTAAAACTCCATACTTAATGCATAAAATTTCGATCTCTTCAAATCTTTTCATCACCTCTTGTCTAAGTATTTCGCCTCCACCTAATGCCTCTAACTGGTCCGATGTAGCTCCCGCTACGCCTTCTATGCAAGCCATATTCTGTATGACCTCACGAAGAACAAGTAGATCAAAGCTGAACCAAACGGATGAGAACTGACTTCATGGAAAAAAGAAATTTTGTACGGTGAGGAAACCCACCTCTTCTCGTTCCTTAGCTGATTCATGACGTAGTTCAACATGCCTGCTAGCTCCACATTGTATTTCTTGTAGGTGGCTCCCACCTTAACAGTAGAACATTCAAATCGTCATATATTACTCAACAATCAGGTGAATCATACCAAAGTTGCAAGTGCCTGTAACCATGGGCTCAATTTTCCATCTGACGCTTTAAGTTGTTGCTTGTCAGGACTTGCCAGTTGCTCAATAATACAATCTGAAACGCAAAGTGCTTCAATCAATCTATCAATAACTAAAGGTATCCAATTACGCTTACATGTCAAAATATCAAACTCAAGGTTTGTGAGAAACTTCAAACTTTCAACGACGGGTTGTATCAAGTTGTCGAATGTTTGGACCTAAAAAATCGCCTACGCGTAAACTCTAGAAATGCGTCGTATAGTCCGATATATAACTAGAAAAAAGGGAAGAAATTCGGTGAAATGAAAAAGGCTGGGAAATTGGTGAAAAATATATTTACAAGAAAGAAGTGTTCCTGAATAGAAGTGCAGCCATAGACCAAAGTCCAAAAATAAAATGCTATTTCATCATCCAAACTTTAATAAGACGGAAAAGAAAAAAAGGAACTATAACTATAAAAACTATAACAAACTACATATAAACAAACTGACCTGGCTAAGTAAATAATCGAACACTGTGATCGGATGAATGTGACATAGTTTTCCCAACTGTCGACCCATCACTCGCACTGTCTCTTTCGACAGTCGCCTAAAATTCACGTATGACGTGGAAATGTACTGAGTTATTCAAATACAGTGTCAAATGGGCTTCGCTAAACCACCGTAACGAACGAAGCCAGAAGAGTGCATGCATCCACTGACAAAAGAAAACCTCAAAAAAATAATAAAGCTCAGCGGCGCAGCACAGCTCCACAAAACTATAAAGAAAAGTGCATAAACGTACTTCAGCACGTATTTTGTTCGACCAAGTACCTTGCCTCTGACGATATTTACTTCTGGATGGCGGATAGTGTTGCAATACTTCCAACTACAACAAAGAAGTCAATAACAAATAACAGTAAAAGGAATGAAGCATAAGGCGTTGATCAATCCGCTTTGTATGCGCCAACGCCGGTTAGGGATTGTCTGGGGTTTAAGACCGCATATCTAGCCTATGAAAACTAACGGAACATAGCAGCCGTATTATAGTAACACAGTTTTATACTTCAAAACGAGCCTGGTAACAATTTATCGACATCAGAGGGATCAGAAGCTTTGCGGGCTTACAGCGGTTATGAACCATCGATCGTACAGTCGCAGTTGGATCTCTTATTAACTGTCCTGCACTTGCTCCAAGGAATAGGCAGAAGGTTTGGTTGCGTAGGGTGGTCCAAAACTGCCTTAAGCCAACCAATCTTTTATCCCCCCGAGAACAATAACTTGTTACTAGACTTTTCTTTGGAGAGAGAAACACTGGCATAGCCCCAGGTCATTGCATAGACTACATATGCTTTCATAAACCTCAAACGGCTTTGGATTTAAGCCGAAGACGTCGGCGCATCCCAATTGGATTGATTAACGTTAGGTTCTTTAATCAGACAGAACTAAATCCATATTAACTTGAAACACTCACTGTCCATACAGCCGATAGCGCAACGTATAAGGAAAGAACTGTAATAATGTCCAAATTTCCTCCGACAAACCGGTATTGTAATCGGAAAGCGACAATCCGGGCACAATAACTTCATCAATAATATCCATCATTATGCGAGCGACTGCAACAGGAGCATTTTCGGATTGCACGGATGGAATCGTAACACATAGTTAAGAATTTGTACAATTTCTGAATACCTGGTGAATCCGCGGGCGCACCATCCGGTCCTTTAGGTTGTTCTCGAAAAAAAGCAGTGACCAGACGGACGAGTTTCGTCATGACTAAAGGTCGATAGGCTAATCGTGGTCCTACATACCATAGAATGGATGTTAGCGACGCCAAATCAGTCCATGAGCGAACCTTCATTGAAAGATCTCATCACCTACGCAAATCCTATCTCGTTTTCAGAATAAACAAAACCTAAACTCACAGGGTCCACAGCAGTATTAACAGGCTCACGCTTGACATTCAAATTCAATCCTTCCAGTTTGTTGGAGCATTTCTCCATGTAAAACTTTTCTATTGACTGACCAATCAGATCGGAAATAGCATTGCTCACACGGGTGCTAAACAAAAGAATTTCTGATTTTTTTTTTTGAAAACTGGATTTCTTTGCTAATTCCATCGACTAAGAAAACTACATGTTTTTCTGTTACCGTAAACTCTTTGCTGCACATAGAAAAATAGGAGAGGAATAGATTATATGATGGTTTGAAAAATACCATTAATAGCCAACAAACAATAAATATACCTGGCCTGCACTGCGTAGTACTCGGGGAGGCGATCTATAAGAACCTTTGCCAGGGACCAAGCGCCATCCTCGATAAGAGCACAGACCAGTCCAAGTTTTTGGTTCGTTGACAAAACCTTTTCCTACAACAGTACCACAAAACTTTGGTTGAAAAATAAAAGAAGCCAAGAAAAGGATAAAAATAGTAATATGTGACAATGATAAATACTGTAGAAAAAATTTGGATGGAAACCAACTTCGTTCAACTCCGCAGCTAATTTCGCATCATCTGCTTCTTGAATCGCAGCTACCGTTGCAAATGACACACCAACGATCGACTGACTAGTATCCATAGCATCTACATTAGCACTACGTGATGCTTCTAAAGGAATGTTCGAAGCCAGGATCGTTTCTGCCTGAAAATACTGATGTGAGAAAGGAAACGAACTGCTACAGCTCTTCTCATTCCAATTCAAAAAGACTGAACACTACAAGTGCTTCATTTCTCTGAAATTAGTACGAGCACTATTCCAAAAACATGTTTCTGAGCTGAGCTTGAACAAGATCAATGGTACCGTTCCGTTAAAATGATATACATATTAAAATATAATCTAATAGCTGTACGCGAAAGTGGATCCATAAGCCGAAAGTCTCATAGGAAAAGCAAATGACTGACTTTTCTAGCCCTCTCTCCAGCTTTTGCAGCACGGGCACGATGAGTCTCCTTGATCCCCTCTGCCTTAGGGATCATCTAAAAGATGTAAAAGTATTATTTAAGAAGATAAAGAAAAAGAACACATAATAAAGAAGAAATGAAAAGAGAAACTCACAAAAGCCGTGATTTTCATCAAATCTATCATGTCCTCTCGTATCAACGATGATGTTATGACGTAGAGTGAGAAAGGTGTTTCTTTTCCAGCAGCCTGAATGCTACTTCTCATCATGTACGGATCAAGAGCCAATATAAAAGAAATAGGGTAGATGAAAGACCTTGACTATTTTGTCAAGATTTTGACTTTGTTCTTGAATGCAACCACTAGAAAAAAACCTAAACACAAGAGTAAAAAAAAACACTTACATGGTAAAAAGTATATTTGAAACCAAGAAGAGTACATAGGTAGTCTTTGTTTGCTTTGATCTCCTTCAGCAGCGATATGTAGAACTGTTTTTGTGAAGCACAACATTCAAAACACTCCAGGGCTATATCCGTTACTCGATTTGGATCAAGGTTAAACTGTCCTGGAAAAAGAACGATCCAATGATTCAAAAAAAGAGAAAAAACTAGGAAACAGGTTATATCAAGCCAAAAATCAACACTCATCTTGAATTTTGCGACATTTTTCAATATTAAAAACGAATTCTCAAAAGTTGGCAGCCGCCATGGAGAGAACCACGCAACAGTACACAGTAGAATGCTCTGTCGCAAATATTTTTGCGGATTTGGGAAAAAAGGTGGAGAAAAAAGTGTGGAAAAAGTTGTGCGTGAACAATTCACGGAGAGCGAACCATTTTCGTTTACAAGAGAGAAGGAGGTTCGAGATTTGGCAAAAGAATTAGACTCAGTAGATCTAAGAGGTCATGTTGAAAACATAAAACCAATAAGATATGACATTCTGTTGAAAAGTCGCATTTCTACGTGATTCCAAAAACGAAAAAAACATATTAATTTGCAATCGCCACATTTCATTTTCAAAGCTTTCTGCTCGATATTGTGCTTCGAGTTAATCATGAAATGTACTTATATTATACCAATACTGATGTAATAGCACTTTTCAAAGAGAAAATATCTTTTCTTTTTTTTTATTTGCAGATTGAAATGTGTGTTCATTTTGTGGCTCTTCACAAAAAGCAGAAAGCTTACCAATCAAGCAGAGAACTCTTGTCATCATAGTTTTCGCAGGGATGCCTCCTCCCGCATCCATGAGTTCTGTTATCAACTTAGCATAACCTTCACTTTCTTCCCGTAATAGGTTGAACTTGGCCTGCTTGTAACTGAAAAAAAGTTTTCATCTCAGGTACTGACCGGAAATAATAAAATAATGGTAAAATGGTAGGACAATCAGCAGAACGATTTCGAAATGGAAGCTTATTAGTTGAATGGAGTATAAGCACAATGCTGAAGTGATCGCAGGCGCAAAATATTTGAAACCATATGTTCAGAACCCAAAATCGCTAGAAAAACACTATATTTCACTTAATTTAACTTCTAAACATTATTAGCATCAAAAGTCCTATCACCTAAGACCTATCCACAAGTTTTAAGGTTCCGTACTTAGTAGCTTCAGCCTAGAATCAGTAGCTTTCAAAATTTAGCTAAGCTCTAGGTTAAAGCTACTGAGATTATTTCTTAACTGGGCAAGTAACAAGGTTATTGACAACGCCCTGCACACTTTCCCATCCCCCTCCAACTAGATTGTAAACAAACAAACAGGAAAAAAAAAACAAGAAAGCAGAAACATACTACAATCTCGTTTTTAAACGAACAAGCTGTTGTTTATTTGCTGGAAGAGCTGCCTCGAGTACATCCAGTTCAATCTTCAGAATATCAGCAGGGATAATCTGCAAAATTAATGAATATAAAACTTCCTACATGTGTAGAGTAATGCAGTTGCAGAATTGATTTTAAAAAGTAGACATGTGCCATACCTGATCAGAAATCAAGCCTACAAATTCAGAAAATTTCGAGACCGCTTTCTCCTTATTCTCGCTGTTTTGAGCATCACCTTCTATTGCTACAAGGACATCTAGCAGTAAAGACGGTAATAGAATTGTGGAAGACTGAAACAAAACGTGGATTTTCGATTGTACAGAATGCAAAACAAGAATAGAATGAATGAAAAGATTAAAACAAACAGAAAAAAGGTTTCAGTAGATCAAAAAGAAAACCAAAGAATCTGCACCACTTACCCGTAGCTCTTCCAGTTTCGCAAATGCATCCTGTGGTGTAATGTTCAGCGAAATCACTTTCTGACAAATATCGAGGACAGATAACTGAACATCTCCTTTTATCGATGACATTCAATGCCGAACGGCCCTCTATAAAAAGAAAAAGAAGCATTAACAAATTATCGTAGTAGATTAAAATGTAATTCATTCGCAAAATTAACGGTTAGGAAGAAAAAACCTGACAAATCAGAGGAGTACAGTTACAAAATCTGTCAAGGACATTGAATAAATCGTAAAATACACAAAAAAAATGTACTGAGGTAGTTAGAGGGGACTCGAGGTTGAGGTCGACGAAATCTCTTTTGGGGTAATTTCAGATGTAGAACTCGAATATAATAAGACTAACATATCGGAAAATTCTGAACGCATTTTTGTAAAACGACAAAGCCTCTGTATTCGAAAACTGGAAAATTGAGCAAAAAAAATGGTCTTGACCCTATTCAACTACCTTTCTACTAAAGAAAAAATAAAACGAACACAAAAAAGACATTTAGCAATAATCAGAAGAAAAAAAAACCTAAGCTAAAAAAAGCTTTAAAAGGAGGAATATGGCTGAGGCAAATGACAAACATGCGATTCTCATCGCCAAAGTAAAAATGACTCGAAAACGATACTCTACTCGAAAATACGACAAAAATAGATTGTGGAACGTTCCCAAATCGTGAAAGAAATTCAAACGAACGAGCAGGATAATCCGAGCAGCATTTGATGACCAGATACGGGATCAAAATGAATCTGAACTCAACACAAACGTAGATTTTATCGAGGAAACTGTAGGAGAAACGCAAATCTTTCGTTCGCCAACGTACACACTACAATCGTTGTAGCGCTGAAAGAGGAAAAAAAACATGGCACCAGCGCACTGTTTGAATGTTATTGAGCGAGAAAGTTGCAATAGAGCGAGGTAATGATGCGCTGAGAGTGTGATGTTTAAAAAATCCAGGTGTTTAATTTTTAGGTACGATTCAGGGGAAATGCAGGGTTGGTGGGAAGATTTGTATAGATCTATACATTTTACACTTATATTTTTATAAGTTTGACTAGTAATTTAGTTCCTAATCTGATTTTTTTAGTTTATTACTTACTTTTTTAATTTTTATAATTTTAACCTATATTTATATCTTTTAAATAGACGTTTCAACTGAAAGCAATCAGGCGTTCACACTGTTATATGCACTGTTATATGGTAAAGCTTCCGATACATTGCAAAAAGGTGCTGTCATCCATCACCATTCCTGAGCCCATACCCTGAAAGGTAGAATCCATGAGGGAAACATGGGATCTTTGGCGACAAACATCCGTCTCGTTACACTGAACTGCCGGTCGCTGTCAAACGAACTCCAATAAGCCGCTCTATCCAGACTTCTATATATGCGATATCTGCATGCACCTTTTGCTGCATTGCAGGAAACACGCATCAGGGATCACCCTCTCATCGAGTATCAACAATTACATAATGTACTGCGGCGATGCTGATGAAAGGAAAGTAGGAGGCTGAGCAATAGCTGTTAGGAACGATTATGATAATCTGGTGGAGTTTGGATCACCGTCGTCAAGATGCGTATTTGTACGACTGCGGGATCGCAGAGGACGTAAAGTCTAGATCGTAGGTGCTCACGTATCTACGGAGACCGCAGAGGACCACAACAAGGACGCCTTTTATGATGAACTCAATACGTTGATATCCAAAATACTAAGCCAGGAGGCGGTAACTGTCGGAATTGATGCGAATGCAAAGATAGGACTTGAACAACGGCCCGATGTGTTTGGAAAACGGTCCTATCTCATAGAGCAGACATCGGACAAGGGAGATCGTCTGATAGACTTTTGCGAGTAGACGAATCTCATCATTACATTCACGTTTAAGAGGAAACATAGACGCCATCAGCTTACGTGACAAAGGACAACCCCGTTAACGCCAGAGTAGCGGAAGCGGAAAATGCTTACTCTTAAGCTTCAGCTCGATTACGTTCTGATGAAGAAGACCCCCTTGTCAGATATCCGAAAATCTAGAGGTGTCTGGGACGTCGCATTTGATTCCGACCACCGCCCAATTCTTCTCAGTTTCGTGGTGGTTCCAGAAAAGGTATCGAAGAGCTCAACATCAACCGAAGCTCAACTTGGCAAGTCTAAAAAATGAAGAATGCAGGAAGAAGTTCCGCCAGTAAGTGTCGATCAGTATTGGATTACGGACAAGGAAGAGAGTGGACAACGCTGACTCTTTCACTAAATGCATTCGGGGCGCTGCAAAGAAAACGCTCCACGTACAATTTTGTATGTGCTGCCCGTAATATATCATAAATGTGCTCGGCCAATATCGTCGTGTGCTTAAGCATTTTACGCTTCAGATCAGCATCTGAAAGGCAGTCTCGCCTATCCACTAACTGTCAGGATTCCCAAAATAGGTCCAATTTTCTCCACAGCTTACCTTTTTCCCGCTCTTTTGAGAAAACGCTGATCTACATGATCTTTGACAGTTCGAGTACTTCTGGATCACCTGACCTTATTCGGACCAAAAGGGCCTGAAATCAGGTGCAGTTGCGTAAGCGGCTACGAAGCGGCATGGTAGAGCTATTGGATGGGACCCTTGCTAGCTCCACTCCTAGATATAGTCTGAGTCGCTCGCAATTGCCAGCTTACATCGCTTCTAGCGCACCCGGTTACTCAACTGCACCAAGTTTCAGGTTGTTTTGATTCGGCTATGCAATATGCACGTGACGGAATTGCGAATTTCGTCAAGAAAATATAATAGTGACCTCATGATTATTCACCGGGCTGTTCTCAGCGTAACTTCCGTAACAACAATGTGCTTGATCCTACCAGATAGCGTTGCATCGCGCATCATCGTCACATCACATTTTCTCTGTGGCTTTTTTTACACTTATACTTTGCTTCAGTGAAGTCGCAGAAGTACCCTGATCAGGATTTTTAAAACATTTACAAGGAATAATGGGTAACGACCGTGACAGAAGAACTTCTGAATACAATTCAGGACGTGTGATCAGCATGGAAGGCTATTATTTTAAAAAAAAAAGATACCATAAAAGCAGAATAATGCTTTGGGTATAACCAGATAGGGCGGGTGTGGTGTAGCGATTAGAGGTTCCGCTTCCTGCACGATCGATCGGAGGTTCGAATCCGCCCTAGTTCTCACCAAGCCTTTCATCCCTCCGGGTCGATAAATTGGTACCAGACTTGTCTGGGAGGATAAAAGCACTGACTTGACACATAGGTTAGCCACTGCAAGTCATTGTATAGGCCAGATACACGTTCGTAAACCTCAAACGATTCTGAATTGAAGTGAACGTGGGGGCGCATCCCAAGCGGATTGATTAACGCCAGAAACTTTATCCTTTTAACTATATAACCAGATCAAAACTTCTTGGAGCGTGATGTAGTGAGAGGCTGCGTTCGAAGCAGCGCGATAGAGCGAGCGGTTGCGATTAAGGTGGGACCACCGCCAGCTCCACTCATCTCTGCACTGTGAGTGAAGCTAGCGATGGCCCATCACGCAACCTCTAGCACCGTGAGCGCTACCGCTTACGGAACTGCACTAGGTTCCAGGTCGCTTTGACCCGATCACACCATTTGTTCCGCACTTTGAATCAGCGAACCTGCGCGAAAAAATCAATCAATCGACTTTTTATTTTCTCAAGAATGCTCTCTCTACGTTCTTTTTTGTCCTAAAGCCTCTGGAGAGGATGAATCGAGGCGCAATGAATGACCTTATGTCGTAGGCAATGATTGAATTGCTGATTGATACTGATCAGTGACAGATTTCAAAGGTTTCAAGTGAAAATGAACATCAAATAAGTGTTAAAAGTGGATAAAATGATGACAGAAACGGAACAGAAATCTCCTAGGATCAAATGTAAATCGTATAATAATGTCACATACACATTGAAGACATAAAATCTGGGCACATATCTAACAATAAACATTTATTTGTTTAAATTTAAACCAAGAAGTTCAAGGATAACGGAATGAAACAAAAATCTTTAGCTCTGCTTCGTATTACCTCGTAAATATCACATTTTTAATTTTATCACCTGTTGTTCATTTACAATGGCACAAAGGTCGATTTGGATTTCCAACTAAACAATCTCCTTGTTTCCCATATTGATCCAATCGTGTGAAGCCCGAACTCAAGGTAAGAGCATCTGGATTTGAGCGAAGGAAGGCCTAAATCACGAGAGAATTGCAGTTTTCGTGAAATTTTTGCAATATTTTCATGTTGGAACTATCTAGGACCTTGGTAGAAAAGAATGGAAATCCAAGAGAGATCTCAGAAAATTGAACAAAGTGAAAAACGCTCATACGGCTGAGAGTCAGACAAATAAAACTTTACCGGAGTTAATTCCGCGCTGAGTTTCCGCCCAACGTCAAACGTCAGGGATTAAATTTGATGTGTCTAAAGTCATGGGAGTCCACTAATCTTTGAGAATGTAACCAACTATGGCAAATCACTGCCAGAGTCCGGTCATAAATACGCAGTTTCTGCGCTGCACCTCATTTTTCTATTCTTTTTTCTTTCTAATCGACGAATCTGCTGTCTAGGCTAAGACGAAACACTTTCTAATTTATCTTCTGCGAAGAATCATGTTTCCCATAACGATACGCAGCCGAGTAAAAAAAAAAGGTTAATTACCAATCTCTAGTCCCGTGCGGTCACGGGGAACGTTTGGAAAATCGAAATGTTCCGCTGATTTACTGTATAAACAGGTAATTTACTTACTGAGAACAGTCCTCCGGAAGGACTCAAATAAACTGCCGTCTCATAGAGCGTTGAATTTCCATCTTTTATCGCCTTTATGCTCGAAGACTGAAAAGTTTGAAATGAAAATGAAAAATTTCAAGGAATAATGTGAGGAGAGTTGGAAAAACTTTGAGAACATGCACAACCTCTTACCTTGTTGTAGTGCTGCATTTGACATTTCCCATCAAGACCTTCGTCAGCCAAATGTAAATTAAGTTGCTTGGCAAAGAACTGTCCCAAAAGTAGATGTACACTTGGTTCCCTTAAAAAATCCAAACCATGGTAATATCTCTGACATTTTTCGGTGGGATTTCCACACATAAATCAGCTGCAACAAACATTCAACCCTTAACTCACGTGACTTCTGTCTTGTTATATTGACATATACAATACTGGGACGGTATCGGAAGTGTGCGACAGTTGCGCGGTCCTCTCCATTCCCGCAGAAGCGATGAACCTTTGCTCAACGGCATCATTTCCCGATGAGCGGCATCCGAGAAACCAACGTTTGGTTGCAACTGCAACAATTTTCCAAAAGTTCGAGAATGAACAGAAGAGAAGACTACATTGCGATCACAAACGAACTAGCCCCAAATCAAAATCTGTGCGGATTTCGATCTACGGGGCAGGCTGTCAGGTCCCTATAAAAAAACCTGTTCTGATTCGTAACTGTGGTACGTGGTGGTCATTACATTACCATATTCAACAAATGAGGTATAGTAAGGTCAAGACCTCATGAAGCATGTACGCAATTGCGTATGCGGCTTCTCTCGAGGCGCTTCGGTGGAGCGTACTGGATAAGAGCGTGGTGAAATTCTTGCTGGCACCATCCGCCGCTGTATTTTGCGACGATCCCACTTCGGTTCCAACTGCTGCCTTTAACCGCGCCGTTTCGAGCGCGTACGCAACTACACTCGTGATTCATGTCGTTGGACAGTTGTTGGCACTGAGGTGGGACCGTCGTAAAGTGCAGCGAAGGGTGGTGCCAGCAAGGGTTTCACCACGTTCCTAGCCACTACGCTCCACAGAAGCGCCACGAGAGAAGCGGCGTCGCAATTGCGTACGTGCTTCATGTCGCTTTGACCATACTATACAATAGCCGATGTATTGTTCGTTAAATGCACTTGTCGTTTGAATGCTTTCTGTAGGATGATGAGGAGCTTGAGAGGATAAATTACTAATGGTTTTGTCTTGTTGCAGGTTCTAACGGAGGCAATAACGCCGAAACGTTAGCTGTTAATAAAGATCATTACCAATTTTTGGCCCAGTTCAAGCAAATCAAAATAAAAACTATAACGATTTGCAACACAAGTTACTGTATAGTCGTGGACATCCTAGTTTGACTGCGGTTCCTTCCTTCTCGTTTGTCACAACAACTCAAAACTCGACGCAGTTGCGTACACGGCTGCGCTTGAAGCGGCGCTACGGAGAGTAGTTAGGATCGAGTTGGCACCCTTGCTTGCACTACTCGTTGCAGACCGAGTGAAGCTAGCGATGGTCCTGGCTCGATCATCCCAACCGCCTCGCCAACCTCCCTATTATTGGGCTACGGCCCTTCAGTAAAGGATAAAGGATAAAGTCACTGGCGTATCAATCCAGTTGGGATGCGCCAACGCGTTTTACTGAAATTCATAATCGATGAGGTTTTGGAACGCGTATTGGCCTATACAATGACTTGCGGGGACCAGCCGATGATGAAGTCAGCGTTTTTATCCTCCCGCACAAGTCTGGTACCAATTCATCGACCCCGGAGGGATGAAAGGCTTGGTTTGCACTAGGGCGGATTCGAACCCTCGACCATGTGGAGACAACGGACCTCTAACCGACTACGCCACACCCACCCCTTCAATGAGGGAGAAGCGTGAATCCCCGCTAATATACCTATTTTCCTTCCATTTCCGTATGTCAAAGACGTGCATAACAGTCAGAAATAAGCCTAACTTCTCAATCTCAAACAAAAAAAAACACCGAAAAAGTCGAAGAGAATCGTAACACATGGCTAGAGTTCCAAAAAAAAAGAAGCGTTCAAAAAATACAGTTCAATACATGTACAGCGTTTCTAAGATAGAACAGCGAACCTTAAGGATATCCATTAAAGTGGCATGGATGTCAAAATTTGTCATTAGTTCGTGTGCCTTTTTCTTCAGTTGGTCGTGTATGGCAGTATTTCTGTAGATGGCAGGAATTATAACCATTAGAAAAGGATTGAGATTCTCGTATTGGCCCAATCGCAACTCTCCTATCTGAAAAAAAATAAAATAATCGGACGAGGAATATGCTTTTTGGAGCTAAGCGAATGACACCTACCATGTCTTTTTGTACGTTTTTCTTCTTACTTCTTCAACCACCATACATTTTAGGTGCGTAAAGTAATGTAATCATATATTTCAAACTCACACCCTCTCGTCTTGGCCCGTGATCGCCCATGAAAAAGAAAAACGACCGATTGACGAATTTCTTATTCCTCTGGAAGAAATTCAAGAAGTGATCGTCGGAATGGAATAGATCCTTGAGCGTCTCGTGTGCCAGTGTTGTTGGCCATATTTGAGCAATTTTTGGTACACCTCAACCTTAGTTGTCTTTAAAAACATCTCATCATTCACATATTATGCAAACTTTTATCTCTTCAATGGATATCTTCAGTGTTCACTAACCTGGATAAGCATACATGAATTTCTCGAGATACTCTAACATTTCCAAATGACGCTCGCTGCACGATTCTTCCAGACTCTTTTTGAAATCAGTTGAGTCTCCCCTGCGGAGGTCGAAAGGCCTGTAAAATCCGAGGATGGAGTTCGATGGGTCTGTTCCTGAAAAAAGTAGAGCTTAATTCTGATCCTACTTACCTCCACACGTGATCTGACTCGCTCTTGCTAAATCCCAGACACTTCGGATAGTAAATCATACCGACGTCAAAATCTTGTGCAGTCATAGTCTGAAGATCAAAGGATTATTGAGTATTTTAAGTACGATTGGCGGAGCGCCTGTAGCATATCTGGAAATTAGGTAGCCAAATTTTTCAAACCAGGAAAGGTCAGAGGATTTCTGGAAGGATTTGGAAAGTCTCTGCAGTATAAAAGGCAGCAAATAGCGTATTATATAAAGGATAAAGTCTATAAAGTGCCTGGTATTAATCAATCCGCTTGGGATGCGCCCCCACGGAAGGATGAAAGGCTTGGTGAGCACTAAGGCGGGTGCGAACCTCCGATCGATTGTGCAGGAAGTAGATTCACAGTAGGGTCAGAATGAAATGAAGCAATGTGCTGTTACGTGAACGGCTGCGCTCGAAACGGCGCGGTGGGGCGTAGCGGTTACGATCGAGGAGGGACCTACGCTAGCGCCGCTTCTTTGCAATTCGCGATGGTCCCATCTTGATTCCAACCGCTACCGTGTTTTATGTCGTTTGGACTCGACTATGTATAGGATAGTTCTTAATATATGAGGACCCGAGAGCTTTTCAGTACTTTTCCATAGATATAAGGAAAAAAAGAAGAAAGAAGAAAATAGACCAAGAGTTTTTCATAAGCAGAATAAGAATACGGGCTGACAATTAGATTTCAAATAAATGACCTGCCTTGTACCCTTCCTTTGCATAATCCCATAAATGGTACGAATAATTGTCGAGAAATTTGTGACATATTTGAGTATCATTCCAGTCTGGAACCAATGGAGGGAGACCAACAAGATCCCGACTACCACCCTCAACTGATTTTCCTGCAAATGTCGGCGGAACTACAGGACTCTTTGCACTTTTTCGTGAGAATAAACAGAAAAAAACGTGGGAATATGAAATAAACCAACTAAACTAACCAAATGCTAGTGGGAATCCGTTAGGTCGACTATTATCGCCCACCTTGTTTAGAAACTCCATCTGAACTGCACCCATTTCCTCCTTAAGGTATTTCAGAGTTTTGGGCCATGATCTGCGATAAATACAACAGTTAATTAATCACGACAAATATAATTATCAAGCACACAGGAATGAAAGGAATACCTTTTTGCCATGAATGAAGAGGTGGAGTCAACAATCAATAGGTATACGTCATGCCTTGGAGAAGCTTTCCCACCTCTAAATTGACAAAATGTGAGGTATATCGTGATTTTCTGAAGCCTAAAATCTAGTGTTCTTCAACGAGTAAATGGTTTCCCATGCCACTATGAGTTTTTCTAACCTACAGTCAGGAAAACACTACAGAAGGGAGATATCCGAAGTTATAATCGGTTCAAAAAGACATGAAGCACGGTGTAGTTGCGTAAGCGGTTGTGCTCGACGCGGCGCGGTGGATCCAGCAGTTCGGATCGAGGTGGGACCATCGCGAACTGCAGCGTTGAGTGATACTATCTAAGGGTCCCCTCCGATCCGCTAAAACCGCTACGCACCGCTCCGAGCGAAACTGTACCGAGCTTTAGGTGGTTTCGACCTGAGTATATGTTAGTTGATTGCTTTTATTCACTGCACACGTCCAAAATATCTCGTATCAAATAGATCTTTAGTTATTCATCTTAATAAGAAAATAAAATAACTTACGATTTTTCATATATTTGCATATGCAGGAAAGACTCAACCACTCTGTTTTTTACGCATTCAGTCTCAACAATGTCGCATTTGAAAACGAATTTTGAAGGAAGCGTAACCCATCCACCAATGTCATAGCTATTGTCGGTGACTGGGAGAATACATCTGAACGATATATTTCTTTAGTATTCATTGGCGACATTAAGTCAAAAGTATAGCGGACAATCAGTAGAAGATGCACGTTATGTCATTAAGAAGTTTCCGTTTTGAAAAACCTCTTCCTTTTTTCAAGCAGTGTACTCCTTCTTTCTCTGCCGTAAAACCTGAAACTCTTTTTTTTGCCGTAGAACATGGAATTCACTGCGATTTTAACTTCACGAGTTTTTGTTTCTCATTGAGATGAGGCAGTTGCCACCATGTGCATCGTGCGGACCTGACGCGTTGCGACCCCGGCTGAAGCGGTCACTGTTGCTTGTACCATCCACTTGTCATCGCAACGAGACGATAAAAGTAAGGCGGACGGTGTCGATAAATCCCTCGGGACTCCTTTTTCTTCCATTTTGCATGTTTTTCCCTCTTTTTTGTGTAGTTGTGCATTACATTGCATAAATTTGGACCATTTTAGGGTCGTAATCGTAGTGAAGTCGTTCCTCGTTAACATAAAGGTCATCTCCTTGGCGACTGTCGACAAACGTAAGCACCACAGCCAAGCTCCGTCAAGTAAGGTGTCAGATCGACCAAATACATACCTCGCTTTACATTTGAAACCTTCCGCTTTTTCTCGCATGTAGACACGACCATCTATCAATTCCGTAAGAGGCTCGTAAACGACGCAATTCTGAAGAGAATATCCCACAAAACGTTACATAATCCATTATTGTCAATCTTTCAATACATAAAACAATCATTTCTATATTGGGGTCAAAATAACCTGAGGCTCGGTGCGGTTGTGTAAGGGCTACGCTCGAAGTGGTATGTTGTCACGTACCGACTGCGATCGATGCGGGACCCTCGCCGACACCACTCATCGCTCCAGTCCGTGTGAAGCTAGCGATGGTCCCGCTTCGATCCTAATCCCCATGCTTCACCGCGCTGCTTCGAGTGCGGCCGCTTACGCAACTGCACCGAACATCCGGTACATTGCGACCCGACAATATCAGCGATTAAGGCAGTCGCTCACCTCTTTTGGATTGTAATTTGGCCAATAGAATTTCAATAGTTCTTTGTCCAAGTGATTATAAAGTATCAGTGGACAAGTGTCAAATATTGAACCATTAGTGCTCGTGGATGAATTTAGAACGTTATAGACATTTGTTATACCTGAAATCATTTATTACAGTAGAAAGAGACACATAGTAGAATCAAAACAACATGAACCGCGGTGCAGTTGCGTAAGCTGCTACGCTCAAAGCGGCGGCGGTTGGCGTCGACGCGAGATAATCAGGAACTGCAGCAATCTATGGTGCTAGTAAAGGTCCCCACTCGATCCTAACCGCTGCGCTCCACCGCGCCGCTTCCAGTGCAACCGCCTACGCAACTGCACCGTGCTTCATGTCGTTTTGTCTCCACTACTGAATGTTTGCAATATCAGTTATAGTCGGGTCAAAACGACTTGAAGCTCGGTGCGGTAGAGTTAGCGGCTGTGATTGAGTTGGGACCCTAGTTAGCTCCAGTCATCTCTCTGGTATTGAACTTTACAACTGAACGCTCAACCCCTCCCCCCCCCCCTGTCGAGCATTACATCGCGCCGCTGTGACCTCTGCTTGCGCCCCAATTGAACTTTGCATCGGATGTATCATGATTAGTAATATAGCACCATGAGTCAGTTGTTTTGACTGGCCTAAACTGCGCGGACAAAACATGTCGTATGGTCTCACGAAGTTTAGTCACAAGTGTTCGCAAACGAATCACCGTAGTGCCTTCTCGCGTTTGGCGTGCGTGGACTCCGTGTGCGTCGTGCCAACGGTCATAGAGGAATTTGACTCGGAGTGTATCATTGTCTTAAGGGCATCACCCCACGAATCTGATGTGGTACGGATTTCATGCGGAATATTCCCATAGGGGATAGTAGATTATGGAGAGGGGGGTGATGCCGTCCATTTCTTCCTAATTGCCGTAAAGGAAGGTCCGGAAGATGCGGCACGTGCACTAGGCTGGCGCGCTCCAATCGAACTCGTCGTGGAAAATAGCACGCCGGATCGCTCGAAGCCGTATCTTCTCGGCCGTTTTTTTTACGGCAATTAGGAAGAAATGGACGGAATCACCCTTCTCTCCATTATCTACGATCCCGTATACGAATATTCCACCTGAAATCCGAACCACCGCAGATTCGAGGGGTGATGCCTTTAATTCCAGTCAAAAATAAAATCAGTTCAGCGCAGTAGTCATGCAAAAGGAAATAGATAATTAGTTTCTAGCCATAAATCCCGCCACACTATTGAAGAAACGTAATGGAAGTCTTAGGTCTAACCAGTGTTTAAAGGCAGCATATACCTCCGATTCTCGCGGGAAAATCAAGCAACGTATAAAAGAGGTCAAGCTAGAACTAAGTAGCCATGATGGGTCGGGAGCATAGCTGCGCTACAAAAGCTATAATGGCTAAAAGATAGGGTTGGGAAATATTCCTCCGTCTTAGCCGATTATTTCTCAAGAATCTACTGTATAAAGTTATCATGATATGTTTAGAAGATCTGGCAATATGTTTTCATTCTCTCGGACGAGGAGTATGTAAACGTCGCGGTGCTTCTAACGCTTCAAGAGCTTCAAACGTTTCAAGCACTTTAAACGATTTGAACGCCATTATCTTCGTGCCTCATCCCTACTCTTCCGATGGGAACTACTGACCGTTACGTTGGCTCCACAATTCTACCATGCCGTTTAATATTTCTTTCACATCCTGACTATTCAATAGGGTAGAAGAACTCAATAGAGAAGATAAAGATGTGACCGATGTTTTTCTATTTGTTCTACGACATTCTGATTTTCGCAATAAATTATTATTATTTCTTGGTACAATATCGTACAATACAATCCGCGTGGCCATCCAAAAAAAGGTGTTAAGGCGAGCAATTATTCGCTACATCACGTCGTAAGCGTCACAAAATTGACGATGTTGGGATCTCTTGAGGAAAAAGTAGGGTTAGAGGTGTAAATTACGAGTATAAGAATGCTCCGAAAAGAAAGAGATTTTAATTAGTTTCTAGCAATAAATCCGAACATATCCGAGTGCTTGGCCACATTTATCTGGGTCGAGGAATGAACATGAAGGACGTCCTGGCCCCGAGCTGGATACGAGAAAACGAGCGGCTTGGGGAGAGCGAAGAGAACCAGAAACACCAGACTCCATGCTCACTTTTCAACAGCAAAGTACTCCTTGCCTTGACCTATGCTTCAGAAACCTGGAGACCCTGCAAGCAGGGGGAAAATATGGTCAGCGTCACTGAACGTTCAAAGGAAGCTCTGATGCTAGGAGTATCCCGCTTCACACAAGCAAGGGACAGGATCTGAAGCTCTGTCCTATGTCACTTATTGAAGATTGCAGACGCCGCCGCCTTTGCCAATGAGAACAAAATAAGATGCGCTGGGCACGTGGTGCGCTTCAACGACAACTGTTGGATCAGAGCTGTGAGCGAACGAGTTCCACACGATATCAAGCGCACTGCAGGAAGACCGCCGATGGTCAGATTTCTTCACAAAGCATTTCAAATAAGAAGTAGATAAAAATCTTCGTATCCCACGCAAAAGAAGAAACCACTAGATGACTCTCACGCGCCATCCATTGGGACAAATAGAAGTGTTGTTGGCGCATGCCCTCGTACAAATCGACAAGTAACGGGAGTCAATGTGATCGAGGTGATTACACGTACATATGAGCGCCAGTACGCCCACTTCTCCCTAATCGTCTTGAAAACTGGCACACAAAACGGCCTTTCTGTGCAATTTTCCCTACGACGCACCTTATGACGCCGCCTTTGCATACTCGTTAGTTCCCTCCGCAGCTTACCCATTGGTTTTACTTGAATAGACTGCTGCGGAAACCTTAACTGATTATTGTCCGCTCACAGACGCAACTCGTACACAGGAATGGAGCGTTATAACGTGCTTTGTAGGAAAAAATCGTACAGAAAAGCCGTCTCCCACGTTCTTTTGCGGGACGCTCATACTCGTAATCTACACCCCTTGGCTCTATTTTTTTCCTGAACATACTCCAACATCATCAAAGCTGTGGCATGCTGTCTTTAACTGGCTCTTCCCATTTCATTGGGTCAATGTTCTGTTTTCACATGTGTGCATTAGATTCATCCAAACCAGACATCTGCAGTGCTTTAGGGGAAAATATAGTTGGTGTGGGGGAATGACCTTATATCTGGAAGCTCTATCTTCGCCTTTCTTTTCTCCTTGGCTTACATGTCATAGATCCTCTAAAAATTAATTTATTTGCCTCCAGAAATAAGAGCGCGCTTGAGTAACCCTTCCCCTTCCCCTCCTGCTCCCCTCCCCCATCCCCCCAACCTACACTCTTCCCGTCGTTTAATGTTCTCCTCTAGGTCCGGCCTCATCTTCTGCACCTGTTTTCAAACGAATCAACAACAAATGTTTTTAAATGAGTGCAGTCAGGAGAAAAGTATTGGGAATTGCCGCAATTTCTGTACGATTTCACGCTACATTGCATCGTGGTCGTCAAATTTCTTCGACAGTAACTCGCTTTCTTAACCGCGCCGCAGCGAATAACGGTTGTTCCGACCAAACCCCTATCAGTCACCAGAATTTTTTCCAACGTGATTACAATAAAACAATATCGCAAATCACAAAACATACTTGTTTCTTTACTCCAGTATAGAAGACCGAATACCAGAGTGGTGCATACGCAATAGAATACGTGACGAAATCGTGCATGCATAACCTAAATTACAAGAAAATTTCACATCTGATCCTAAAAAGGAAAGTCAACGTGAAACGGACGTGGTCCATAATTATGAATTATAATGTATGTATGTATGTATGTATGTATGTATGTATGTATGTATGTATGTATGTATGTATGTATGTATGTATGTATGTATGTATGTATGTATGTATGTATGTATGTATGTATGTATGTATGTATGTATGTATGTATGTATGTATGTATGTATCGATATCTAAACCTAAAGGTACCAGGATACCTATGCTAGTCTAGAAAATTCCAGGAAAATTTGGGAATTAAAAATTTCGGTACAGAGTAGCTGACTGATATCAGATTAAATCGACTATTTTCAGCAAATTATACTGTTTTCGATTATTTATTATTTATCGTTGTTATTTTATAATTATTTCTGGATTATTTATTAATTGCAGATCAAATACGCATAAGCAAAATATAAACATAGGAACCAAGTATTTAATTGATTTCCTTGGGCGGAACCAAGTATTTTCATGGGGAAACAAGCAATGGAGATTTTTTTGAAAGTACTGTTTATAAAATCTTTCATTTCATATTATTATTATTCATGTACTTATTTTTTTACATTATACTGTGTTTATTTATCTATTATATTTAGATTTAATAATCTCATTTTTTAAAAAATATTGAAAAAAAAATTAAAAATTTAAAAAATAAAGAATTGAAAAGTTAGAATTTATTTTTAAAAAGCTTAAATAAGTCCATTACTATATTATTACTTTTGCACACATTTTTGAATAACTGGACATATTTGTGTGAAATAAAATATACAATGCATAGAAAAGTCCTAATTTTTGTATTTTGGGAATACAGAGCACTTGCGGTGATCCAACAGAAGATCTTATGGGTCCTCTGGTAGCCTGAGCATAAGTCCTGGACCTTGATGCTTCGGTGATCCAAAACCGGGTTCAAGCGGAACATTCCAGATCAGATGTCAAAAGAATCGAGAGGTGGTCAAAGAAACTCCGTGAGAAGAGGTGAAGTCAATCAGCTGAGTAAGTTTGTCAATCGATGTGGGAATGTGGAAGGTGTGACGATGAATCAACACGGTTCAGAATGCTACAAAAATAAAAACATATTTCTCAACGTATTGTGCATTTTATTTCATCATTCTTAGAATTTCCTGATTTGTGATCGCTTCGTTTACATCGCCGCATTTTTGTCGTAGAAACGAAGCGGAAACTTCCGGAAAAAATCCTAAAAGACTAATATTGAAGTAAAAATCTGATCAGAGTTCTTCTCCTATACAGAGCACATGGAGTAAAAGTATGCATTTATCCGTAACTCAATAGATTTTCATTTGGAGTTCCTGGAAAAAAAATGAGCGGACGACGAAACTGACCAAGGCGACATATTTAATTGACATCTAAAATTAAAAATAAAAAAAATAAATAAAAATAATAAAAATAAAATAGTATATAAATTTAAAATGAATGTTACATCTAAAAATTTCTGGGTTTTACACTTTATACAGCTTTTTTACACCATATGTATGAACATATTAGGTACCGGAATATTTACTGTCGTTTTTTGGATCACTCTTTATAGCAATCTGATTTTTATGAGAGAGCAGTATTTTAAAAGTTTTTTTCTTGCTGATTGTTATTGCTTAATATCTCATTTATTATTGTAACGATTGATTTTCTATTTTTCTTTTGTATTTTTTAAAAATTTTTATTCCAAATCATGTCTTGGTCCAGTGTGCATGTGCCTGGTGTATGACTTCAAAGTCCGACTAAAGGGTACAGAACCCGTCAATCGAATTAATATTCGATTTAACGATAGCAACATCAGCATTCGGGATGCTCAGCGATGGTTCAAGAGGTTTTGAGAAGGGAACGAGGACCTTGAACTGATGCCTCGTGGGACCCCGCCAAGTCTGTTGAAAAAAGAAGGTCCCAGTTGAAATGTTCGATACTGGGCCGTGTCAGACTTGTGCTGAAATGGTAGAGCACTTCGGGTGTGATGAATCGACGGTGCCCCCAAACGGCTCCACGAACTCGGCTACGCAAGAAAACTCGATCAATGAATGGATTCCTCACCTACCTACGCCTGCCAACAACGTCTGACGCATTTCAACGTTCAACGTCGTTCATTGTTCAATTAGGCTGGAAAGTTTTATCCTTCAATCGAATTAGTATTGGATTTGGGAAGGACACTATCCCCATTCGGGATTGTTGATTCATGAGGTTCTGAGAAAGGAAAGGAGACCTTGAAGACGTCCCTCGGTGAATGACGTCAATTGTGCTTTAAAAAAATGAGGTCTCAGCTGAGCTGATCGAGAGTGGACCGTAAAAAGGAGGTCCCAGGTGAACTAAACGACGAGACTGTACCGCAGACTTTTGCTGGAATGGTAGTGCACTTCGAGTGTGATGAATCGACAGGCCTTCCAACAAAGCGGCGTATTTCAACGTCTGTTTAGACTTTTTTTTTCCAAAGTTATTCAATCAGACCTACGGAGTTTCACCTCATCCACTATAGAGCCGGAAATTAGTCCAACTGAATATGTGTTTTGTCTATGATGTCTAATTTTTCCCAAACGGTACAAAACGAACTATTCTTCAGACGATGTCAAAAATGATTTGGCCTTTTTCTTTGACTCCAAAGTTCCAGAATTTTATGAGCGTGGAATTTTTTCTCATACTAGTAAATGAGAAGATGTTGAGTTATTTGGTAATTGTTTGATTTACTGGTTAATGAGCGGAAAAAAAAACTTTTGATTTGAACTTCTTCCTGAAAAAGCGACACTAAATATTCTGGTACCTAATATTATATTTATATTCGCATCATCGCAATATCGGAATATTAATATTCGCACACTATCGGAATGTTAATTTGAAATTGATTGTGATTTGTAAATTATCAAAATCGAAACGTATAGTCAAACAACTTATCAAAACTGGAAGTGTAGGAGAGCGGAGACAAATATTTGGATTTAGGGAAGCTAACTCAGATGAGGAGAGATTGAGGCTGTAAGAGCTAAGACACACAACACGTACTTATGATCGATAAAAATGATATGGTGTTTTCTAAGGAACTGTTCGCTGACTAAGCATCGGTGGTTCAGTGGTAGAATGCTCGCCTGCCACGCGGGCGGCCCGGGTTCGATTCCCGGCCGATGCAATGTTTTCCATTTTTTCTTGCAAAATTGTGTTGGGAAGTACGAACACATAGAGACTAGTCTCTCCCAGAACTTGCAGCACTAACCCACCAAACGGGATGTGATGGTGTATTTTCAGCGTGGATGGACGTAGGCGTTTGAAAATCAAAAGTGCCGCCGAGAAATATTTAGGAGTTCCTGAAAACCTTGTTAGTGTTCTTATATGATCCACAGAAAAAAAAGCTTGTGCCAAGAATGGAAAATTTAGATTGATTGAACAACTGTCATAATGGTAGCGAAGTATTCCATTTTTCTACCATATCTCCACTTCAAGGAAAAAAATGTGGATATCTACAATTGTTTGTTGTTAGTTTATTTGTTTGTTGGTTTGTGCTCTTCCTTACTTAAGAAAGTTATGACAAGACGGAGCTATAAATAAGCAAAAAAAAATCCATTTAGATAAAAATCACTTCTGTAAAGTGAAGTACATTAAGTGTTTCGAAGAGTTCTGGATTTTCTGGATCCAATTTGATCTCTGTTTCAAAGATCAACTGGGATCGAAAATACAGAGGAAATGGATGGAAAATAACAAAAAGTGAGAAAAAAAAATCAAATTCTCGCTGTTTTTTCCTCTAAGAACAAAATTCATCTGCGCACATACTATAATAATAAATGAATACAATAAAGAAATCTCACAAAATTCAGATATAGTTGAACTTATGATTTTTAGGGCTGTTTCGATAATTCTCCTCGCTAGAAGGATTCAAAGCAAGGAAGAACAGAAATTTTACGCAATAATCGAAGTCGCACAAATGAGAAAAAGCAATAAAACAATACATCAATAAAAACTTTCACCCAAACCTCGTTGGCAAAACAAGAAAACATAAATGCACTCTTAAATGCCGAGGTTTCAAGAAGAGAGGACTTGGAGATTGTTGGACAATAAATCAATGATTTTCCGAGGTGATCTTCAACAATTTCTTGATGTTTCGATGAAATACGAAAGTTTCAGCCTTTGAATACTTTTTCAGCTATAACCTCAGGCTACGTTAAGTTACAATTATTGTCTTTTGGCGAGTAGTTTGCATTAGTTTACGATAAATTTACGATAACCAATTTACGATTTACGATAACGTTAGCCCAGTTTTTCGATAAGTCTCAAACAGAGGAATCTAATAAGTTACAAAAATTTCTCCGAAATTTTCTTTCCGTGACAAGATAAGAGCGAGTGGCGGTGGCCGGCGGTGCCGCACCATTCACCCACCGTCGGTTTTTCATGGTTCACGTATAGTATTGTTCCTTTACGAGCAGATAGAACTCGGTGAAGTAGATCAAATTTTTAAAAATGTGAATGGAAACATCTAATCTTTGATTTAATCCATTATTATCTTACTTTTGATGAATTTTTTTAGGATCCATGTTTGAAAAAAATCATTTAGCGTTCAAAATCGACCTGAAATGGCCACAAAGCTCTTAGGGATCGGAAAAAATAAAGTGCTGAGAGTGGAAAAATCTACAAACTTCCACGCAAGCCGGTCAGAAACATTTTGACCTTTTTGATTTTTATCTTTTTATTTTATTTTTATCTTGTTTTTATCTTTTTTGATTTTTTAAAGTTATAGTAAAATCATCATGAACGATCACAGTACAGAAATTAAACTGCTTTGATTTCTATATCCATAAAATTAGCTTTAAAATGGATGGAATATTACAAGAACTCGTCTGCAATGAGTTTTTCACATCCAGGAACATTTCTGGGAATGGAACAGGAATACAAGGATTCAGGAACTAAACAGTAAAATAATACAGTGAAAGAAGAATAATTCTAGGGGAGGAAAAAAAAGGAAATCAAAAAAGATAGAGTTCTAGAAGATTCTGGTGGACGAGGTTAGGCGCACGACAACCTTGTCAATGATCACATTGATCTACAATATTGATCCGAAGCATACATTACCAATATTTCTATTTCCATCTTACTAAAACACATTTCAATTGTTTATTTAGAGTATTCTATGTAGAGTAGAAGCAGTAAATAAAAAAAAGAAATCGTATGTATGTACGTTCCAGGGTTCCATAGCATGTTGACAGTGGAATCGTTTGAATAGTTTTTTTGTGCTCGTTTTTTTTTCAATACTCCGACTCAAATGCATGAATAATTATGTTTTTTTTTTGCATTGAAAAACACAATCACACATTGAATTGAAAATTCAAATTCACGTCGCATCGGTAAAAAAAAACAACGTCGAAAGAGGACATTTGTTTCTGAATGAAGTCGAAGAATTCCTTCTGGTGTTCGGCAAATTAGAAATGGCGAGGTGTTTTTATGGACGAGATTTTTTAATTTCATTTTTTATGGAGAGGAAGGCGATGGATTCCAGAAAATGCAGTTCCCATCAAAATTTCTCCCCCTTCCCACCCTCTCGGCTGCCTTAAATGTATTTAAAACGACCGTAAATACATCTGGGTCCCAATCAGGCGAGAACAAAAATTGGTTCAGTAACTTTAGAACCTAAAAAAGGCTGGAAATTATAAGGATTCGTAAATGGGACCAGGAATTCTGCTCATCACAGTTAGATACAATATTGTTCTTTCCGCGACCCTTACATGATTATATCAACCGATCGATAAAAAAGTGGGATATCAGCGCTTAATAGGCACTTAAAATTAAAGTAATAGGAATTTTGTTACTGGATCACCTTCCATTCCTTCCTTTCAAATAAACAAACAAATTTCAGACAATAAACAATAATTGTTTGGTAGCCTTCCTTGAAAGAACTATAGAAATAGTAATATTGTTACTGGATCGCTTGGGATTTCCTTCCAAAAAAAAATATCCAAACTATTAACAGCTATTATTTGATGATCTTAAGTGAAAGTATTTAAAATATTAGTAATATTAGTAATTAATAAGGAGTGGTAGAGAAAGTACAAGTTCATCGATCTTGCAGTTGAATTCATTTACTCTTCCCGGAAAATGTTTTTTTTTAAACAATTTTTTTCATACACACATGAATAACCATGTCAAGAATGAACGAATAAATAAATAGATAAGTGAATAAATAAATAAATAAGCAAATAAATAAATAAACAAATAAAAACACCCTTTGGTCCTAATATTACAATAACTAGTCGGACTGTTAAATCTTTTGTCGTTGTCCTATGCCTGTTCGTCTCCGCGAACAAATCTGATGCATAAATAGATAAGTGAATAAATAAACAAATAAATAAACAAATAAATAAATAAATAAAAACTCCCTTTGATCCTAATATTACAATAACTATTCGGAACGTTAAATCCTTTGTGGTTGTCCTTTTTGTCCGTCTCCGCGAACAAATCTGATGCATTCCTGAGAGATCAAATATTTCCAGCGTTGATCAATCCGCTCGGGATGCGTCAATGGGTTTTCGAGGAAACACCAAATCCAGGGAAATAAAAATCAAACAGAGCTGAATGATGGATAGAAAGGACGATTTTCCCCCAAATTTACTGGATATGGCGAAGTGATAAAAAAATCGAAATGATAAACCAAGTGTATGAACTTCAAATGTTTATAAATATTATTGTTATTATTATTATTATTTATTTATGGAATTTATGAACGTGCAATGACTTGTGTGGCGATAGCCGATACTCTATTTATCAGTTTAGTTTTTTGACCCCCAATGATATCGATTATGATTATTTCAACATGATATCGATTTATCACTTCGATTTTTTTTATCACTTCGCCATAACCAGTAAATTTGGGGGAAAATCGTCCTTTCTATCCATCATTCAGCTCCATTTGATTTTTATCTCCCTGGATTTGGTGTTTCCCTTAGGTCTAAGAGATTTAAATCTTTACGGAAATGTCTGAACTCGAATTAATCTACATTTCGAACATGTAAAAAGAAGAGGACTTTCAAAGCTTTTTCTCCGGAATACGTCATTTTTTTGTCGGCGAAGGTTGGTGGATTTAAAATGCTTGACCTAGTAATTAATTAATTTCTAGGAAACATCCCAACATATTTTTGCTTGAAAACATTTTTATTCGCTTTTCTCCCATGATAAATCTACGAAGTGACGTACATAGTCCTAGATTTTGTGGAAAAACCCCGAATAGTCATAAAACCCCGATTACCCCTTTTATTTTACCTAGAAACTTTTGTAGATAGGAAAGATATTGCTGAGGTAGTCAAATGGGCATCAATAAAAATTTTAAGGGAAAAAAACGAGATGTTATGAGAAATTTCAAAAAAAAAATTTAGTCATTACAAATATGTATGGGAATTTTTCTTCGTGAAATTTTCATGCAATGACGTTCCGGGAAAATTGTTGCACGGAGCACTATTCTTTTTTTTCAGCGGGACATTCATGCATAGTGTGACAACACAATCCACGATCCATCTCTTACTTTACAACGATATGTCTGCATTTTTGCGTCTGTGCTGTCATGTATGTGTGATGAGACGAGAATTTTCCGGAATGACAGAATGTCACACTTCGAGAAAAAAAGAACTGAAATAAATCATTCACATTTCCCTCAAAGTTATGAAAGAAAAATATTGTTGTCGTTTTTTTTGTTGTTTTTCGAGGGACAATACAATGTAGTAAAATAAGGTTGTATCCTAGAGATAAAGAGATTCAAAATAGAACTGAGCGAGCTCAATAATTTTTATAGATCAAAAACGAACGTAGATCAATCGATGAGGATATCTTTGCCTTGCGGTATAATATCCACAACAAATCTGTGGCTAAAAACTGTTGTTTTCAAAATGTGTAAATAAAGGAATAAAAAATAATAATATAACACAATATAAGTAAAAAAAATATTTGTTTAATAATATATGTGAAATATTTTCAAAAAAGAAACTTATTTATTTGTAAACGCTCATAGGTATGCAGTCATTAAAAAAAGCAAGAAAGAACAGAACTCACTAGAATTTCGCCCAGTTCTTTTTTTTTTCATAACTTTTATAGAGCAAAGATGGGTTTTTTCGGCAGGGACAAACTTCAGAAAAATAAAAAAGAAAATTAAAAGAATTTCATCCAGCCAATGTCTTGAAAGAACAACAGAAAAGCTGGAAAAAAAAACTCAAATTCCGAGAAACCAAAATAAATAAATAAATAATAAAATATAAAATATAATAATAAATAAATAATAAATACTAAAAACACGGATCAACCCAACCCAGCGCAGTGTGATCGTTATTAGAGGAATAACTTGCTCATGATCTCTAAAATAATCGAACTATAGGCCTCACCTTTGCGATGTTTCACATATATTATTAAATAAGAATATAGAAATAAATGTAAGTAATATAAATATAATAATAACATAAAGAAATACAAGTAGAATAATAGGAAAATGTTTCACATATGTTATTAAATAAATATTTTTCTTTTATGTCGCATTATATTATAAGAATAACAAGGAAATTCAGTTTGGATACCCTTTTTTAAGAATTCTTTTAGGGAATGATTAAGGAGAAGCAGAGTAGTCTTCAAAGAAATATTTAGTATTTTTTCTCTAAAATAAAAATAAAAAGTGTCGTCGGGAAACGCTAACGCGTACCGGATCCACAGAACATTTATCGAGAGGTAGAGCAACACGTGAGAAGATATGAATTTTGAAAAGAAGTGAGGAAGTGATCTCTAGTGATTTGGGTATTTAGATTTCAATTTTTCAAATATTTCAGGATTTTTAAGGATAATTAGGATAAGTAGTAGTTTAGATGCTGGCAGCAACTAGTCAATATCAACGAAAATCGATTAAATCACAGAATAAACGTTAGGAAATTCTTAGGTTCAGTTAGGGTTAGGAAATCAAATTCCTGGATTGTTGATCTTTCTGGCCTCAGCGCGTGCCATTTATCCATGCCAGAAACAATCACAACGTTCAACAATCACCAATAGATAGTTAATACAACGAATAATGCTCATCAAAGATCAAAGATCAGTTACGGATGGATGGTCCTATGATCGAGAACTTTCCGTTGTGATTGTAGATAAAAGCCGCGCTCAACACTGTGCAAGGATTAAATGAGTCAGAAAGGTAAACAATAGTAATCAATAAAATATGTACATATACATATAATAAAATATAACAATGTTCTTTGCCAATTTCAATTCATATCGCTATTTTCTCCTCTTTTGTGTGGGCACAGCGATGAACTTTTTTACCACATCAATTTATATCGATTGCTTAGATTGGAATGAGAATAGGTACTTTATTTTTAGTAGAAAAGGGAGAAGGGAGGAAGGAGAAAGGGTGGGAGGTGGTGGGAGAGCGTTCAAACTCTTCCATAGTTCTTCTGAAATCTTCATCGGACTGGATTCTGAACTTCCGTACAGGACTCAGACGAGTGCCGGCCAATTCGTCGATCCAGCTTTTGTGGCATTGGGATCTTATTATTTTGAAGGGTTTTGCAGAATAACAACAACAATAAGCAAGCAAACAAACAACGAAGAATCAACAACGGCTTCAAGCCAAAATTTTTAGAATTCTTTTGAAATAAGCAGTATAACGACCACTCCAAATAATCCTAAACTTTTCAGAAATCGTCTGGAGTTGTACCTATTTCTGGAGAGAAGAATTTAAAGAAGTGATTTTTCTGTATTCATCTTAGTTCTGTAGTCTGTAGTGTCGTACTGTATAATTCTCTTCCTAACGTTAGTTCCCTTAAAGGACACCACATTTCACATACAACATGTTTAGTTGCTGGATTCACTGCGCGATATCTCGGAAGATTTTTAGCGGACCTGCACGAAATACCTTGTTTATCAATTTTTCCAGTTCTTTTAATTCGTTCCAAGGTGTCATACACGGGCGGTCAAATTCGTTCGTTGACCTGGTTCCTAATTCAAACCACCTACGACGAGGACTCGTACGTACGATCTATCTACATTTTTCCCTCACGTAATAAAGCGCATTCCAAATAATCCTAAGCTTTTTAAGAATCGTCTGGAGTAGTACTTATTTAATTGGTTCTTAATCTGGCTTAGTTTAGTTTAGTTTTTTTTTTTGATCCATTCCTCCTGACTCCTTGAGTATTTTCCGCAATGCATTAGCGGTGTTGGGTGCTCGAATTCACAGGGAAACGGAAAGGAAACGTCTTATCGTCGAACATTCAATGAAGAAACGCTAGCAAACCATTTTCGCTCCGTAGTCTTCAAGAATTTGTTACGTGAAGAGTGCAAGCACTCACAGCTACCTTCTAAAACCGCGGGCACCGTATCCTTTCCATGGATGTTATGCTTTTAAAAAAATTAAATACCCTTTATGTATTTTATCTTACTTCTATATCGTTTATGAAGGTGTAAATATTCGCAGTATCGCCAAAAAATTATTGTTACTCTAATCACTCGGTGATTAAGTACAGTATTATCAGTGACCTGTATAGTCAGCGATCACGGACAATTACTAATTCTTCACACTCGACCACATTTGCTCAAAATCTTCAAGGAAAAAAACCATCAATATTTGATCAATACGTATCCTCAGTATGCTTTGACTTCGTCAAAATCAGCGAAGCTGTTAGATCTACGGTATTACGAGCACTTCTGTTTGTAAGCAAAAGCGAATAAAGTCAACTTTATGACATGACATCAGAACAAAAACATTAAAGCGCTTATTGAATTGTGGAAAACAAAAGTAGATACTACGAGCTAAACTAAAATTTACAACTCTTTAACAATAATTTACTAAGAAAGGTTCGATAATCTTGATGTTGTTGAGGATTTATGAATCTAATCGTATCTAACTACAGTATTTTTAGTGTCTATGTATAATTTATGATAGTAACGAAATGACCCTTTCTAGAACTATATGTGAGAAATTCGAGTGTAGCCAACATATCAACCGAAATCAAACCTTCCAACTGACGAGGCTACACTCTAAAGCAAGAAAGTCTTATTGAGAAATTTTGTATTAAATCCAGAAATACAGCTACACCGTAAACAAACACGATAATAGGCAGAGCGTTGTTGACAATCGACCATAAGGTGTGTTGTACCCTTAAATTCAATCAAGGGTTACCATGAATCAGGACTTGAGCCATAGTTGAGCCAAGCGTGGCCGGCGAATCGGTAACGTGAACGCCAGCAGCTCTCAGTGCCTCTATCTTGTCGGTAGCCGTTCCTGAAAAGGTACTGTAGCTGATTCTTTCAATGTAGTCCAGCAGATCACAATCATCTTATTACTACTACCGATAGATTCAATTACTATTCACTTCACTATTTACTGTAACTATTCTAATGGAAAAAAAAAACAGAAAAGAAAGACTTGATCAGATAACGAAGAAACCTCTTCATATCACTCACATCAGGGAGAAGAAAAAAATTAGAGCAGTGCGAAGAAAATCACACGAAAGAGCATCACCTTAGCATAACTCTTCCATGCAAAATAAGCCTAAAGTTTCCCGGAACAAACCTTTTCCTCCAGCGATAATCGCTCCTGCGTGACCCATGCGTCTTCCCGGTGGAGCTGTAAGACCTGCGATAAATGCAACAACTGGCTTTCCCTGGCCTTTGCTGTTGTGATCTTTTATGAATTGTGCTGCTTGCTCTTCTGCGACGCCGCCAATTTCGCCAATAAGTATTATCCCTGCAAGTCAATTGTATTATTTAGGAATTAAGACTGTGATTTGTGAATAGCAATGCAAAGGGAACGCTACTAAAGTAATAGTTCTAACAACAATCACATTCGTAACACTACTACAACACTATGTGGTGAAGTGTTCCGAGGGAGTAGACCTAATGAACCAATAATTCAGATCAGGAATAGGTTCTAAAAAAAGAATAAGACAACATACGGAATCACAGTATTACCTTTGGTATTAGGATCCCTCATGAAAATATCGAGACAGTCAATGAAATTGGTTCCGTTGAATGGATCACCTCCAATCCCGACACATAGGGTTTGTCCAAGACCGGCTAATGTCGTCTGGTGTACCGCTTCGTAGGTCAGAGTTCCCGAACGTGACACAATACCTTGAAGATGATTGTTTTTGTTATTTGTTGTTGAAAATGCGACCCAAACGTTCCGCCTAAAAGTTCTCGGAACAGAAATTAGTTTAAATTTTACTGCTTTAAAAATCACTAGTCAGAAATTATTCCTACTTTCGTCTTGATGCAAAACTGCCAGTGTTTTTGCTGTTATTGTGTTTCGAACAAACAACTTGTTTCAAACACAGGATACTGTTATGATTTGTGTCCTAGGAAGATACTAATAGGTTTCGGATTTGAGAAAGAACCACTACCGTACAAAAACAAAATACTCAGATCAGTTCATGTTGTCAATGAGCTCCTAAAAGAAGTACAAAAACAATTTCAAGTAATGTGCAAAAATGGGCGAGTGTAGCGCATTCGGTAAAAGGTTTGGCTGTATTGCCACGATCGTTCGATGGTCCGAAACCGCCCTAGTGTCAACCAGGCCTTTCATCCCTCCAGGACCGTTATTGTGGTACCAAAGTTTTTTTGGGAGGTTAAAAGCACTGAATTGACATGTCGGGTCGCCCCCGCAAGTAACTCTGCAGGTCAGCAGGCAGTTATAGGCCTCAACAATTCCGAACTGCTGTCGTTGTCGAACGCGTTGACTCATCACAAGGGGATTGATACGCCAAGGATTTATAATATGCCCAAAATGATCCCATTTACAAAAAAAGAGGCTAGTTCTGAACAGATAATAGATGCTCAAAACTAATGTCGATTCTGTTTCGCCTCGCTGCGCGTCCCCAGCAAACTATAGTTTTGAGAAAAGGAATGGAACCCCACCTATGCATCCTTTCTTATGAATCTGACCGGGCATGATGCCGATCTTACATTGTTCCGATGCAATAATCCCTGGGCAGTTGGGGCCGAGAAGACGTGTCTTGTCTGAACAATCAAACATTAGTTGAGTATAAGATCAAATAGAAGGAAGAAAGCTTAAAACTGATCCTGACTTTGCTTCACAAGTTTGCTCTTCACTCGAACCATATCCAGTTGCGGGATTCCTTCCGTAATGCACACAATGAGGCCAATCTGAGGAGGTATGTGTTGCATGGGAACACTGCTACATGTGTCGTCATACATTCATATTACATCAAAGAAATTGGTAGGATAAATTTTAGTACAACACATTTACAGAAGATGCGGCACGAGAGCATAACAGCTTCACTCTTCACTCACCTCAGCATCCATAGCTTCCTCAATTGCTTTAGCTGCTACTTGGTAGGGAACGTAAATGATAGTGGCATCGCAGCCAGTCGCAGCCTTCGCTTCAGCTACTGTCTTAAAGACAGGCAACCCAAGATGTTGCGTTCCCGCCTAAACAGTAATAATAATATTCAAGTGGTGGCCAAAAAATAATAATAATATGAACAGAACACCTTTTTTGGTGAGACGCCTCCGACCACTTTCGTTCCATACTCGATCATTTGTTTCCCGTGAAATGTAGCCTGTTTTCCAGTGAATCCCTGAAATACTATACCATATTAGAAAAGTTTGAATGGGTTTTACAATTATGTGAACGCCAAGCAGATGTTACCGATGTGTCAATAAAAAAATAATTATCGTCTGATCCTAGTGATGATTAACCATGAGATTTCAAACTGGAAACCGAATGAAATTTTCTCTTTTTTCTCAAAGAAGATGTATGGAAGAAACTATTGGAAAAAAGCGATTGGATTATTGTAGCTATAATGCAAGTTGCAAATTTCTGGGAACTCGGTTCCATCGGGTTGAGCCTTACTATGTTACAAACGAGTAAAACTAAAACAAATTGATCGGAGCTTCAGGGACTTTCCTTCATTTGCTTACATTATCATGTTACCTTAAATTAAAACGAATAGAAATGAATACAACATAACCCTCCGAAGTAAGAGTCAATCACTGCCACAAAAATGATAGCGCATAGCCTAAAATCCTTACCAAAGTTCCCATCACCCACGATTAGTCATAAAGCGGAGTCTCCGAGGACTCAGCTGCTGGGAGTTGTACACAATGACAGAAGGTCATGCGTATATTTTTATAAATCGACAGAAAATCCCGGTTAAGCTCACCTGGATGATGACTTTAGTATCTTTACCAATCATTAGATTATTTCGGGTGTCGTTGTATAAGGTTCTCACGAGTGGTCGCGCCGCTCTCACAAATGTTGGCAACGACATGACTTTGGAAACTCTGAACAACACAATAAACAACACCACGATCAGAATGAATTCCACAAAGAAAGCGAGAACAAACGAATACTTATAGCGTATAGCAAACTGCGAATGAAAGAAACGCGAAAAAAGGACAGCCTTGAACTAAGACTGTAAATAGTGCATCACTGATAAGACTTTTACAGTATCGCTTATAAGACATTCACGTCAAAGACTTTACAAGACAGACTTTCAATGAAATACATCACAATTTCCCGGGAATTGACAAAAGAAACGACCGATAATCACAGAAGGAGCTACCGGATTGATTTAATTTCATCGTTATCTCTCGCTTGACGCTGCAGTTATTACCGTATCCATACAGTGCGGCTAACCTGTAACGCCAAGTCTTCGGCACTTCGCTGCGAGACTCACCAAACCCTCCTCGCTTTCACCTTCAATGAAAGTTCCCATTGGCTCATTCCAGTGTATTGTAAAGGCGGATTAGGTTATATGCTAATCTATGGAACCAGACAAGCTTCCCCAGAGTTCCATCAACCCCGGTGAAACACGCGCGCGGAAACATCGAATTGATGGTTATCGATCGGCGGTCAACTCGGTGTGATTTCACCAAAATGAAACCCAGGAGGTATGGGTGCCACTGAGAATATGCTTGGTCACTCGTTTGTAAGATTTCGGTCACGACTGCATTTCTTCACTAATCTTTACTTCACTAATCGTAAATGATTGTTTTTATTATTTTTCTTGAAATTTTTCAAGAAGCAATACTCACAGCATTGCGTATAACAAACCCGGAAAAGAAATTTACTGTCTTTACAAGAGGATTCAGGAGATATGAAACAAAATAATTGGACCGTTGATCCTAGAAAAAAATATTAGTTGTACAACGTTCAAGTGTTTCTTCCAAAGAAGCACAAATGTAAACTGGAGAAAACTTTGGAATTGATAGATTACGCTACAGCAGATGCAGCTTACTATATACGCATTTCAGGTTTGACTGAAGTTATTCAGTTAATTAATACTCATCACGTACAATTCTGGATTCTACTAGGAAATTCACCTATGAAAAGTTAGGCCAGCGAGTATCCGACTAGTATCCGATCACAAAATTCCTTCAAAGTATTATTCTTCTGTGAAAATAGAGAAAAGGATGAAAAATGCAGAGAAAAAAATAAATGTTCTATTCCATCGTTCACCTCGTAGCAAGGATATCCTGCACTCATTCTGCCACGTTTTAGAACCGGTTCGCGTTCTAACATTCTATTTCATTTAGAAAGCATACAAAATGCATTTTTAGAAAAATCCATTTCAGCAGTTTCACAGGAGCAGATGATTATTGCGGATGAAATGCAAAGCAAACAAACGAGAGGTTTTCTACCGGAGACAGACGGGAGTTGAGCTCTGAACAATTTTGTGTTGAGCAACATGCGGAAAAATCAAGTGGTAGCAGTCATTGATATGATTACGTTGGAAAACTAAGGTAACAGTGCAAATATTACACATAAAGTTTAAGGATAAAGCACCTGGCGTTAATAAATCCGCTTCCCCACGTTCACTTCAATTCAGAATCGTTTGAGGTCCACGAACGTGTAACTGGCCTATAGAATGATGTGCGGTGGCTAGCCGATGTGTTAAGTCAGTGCTTTTATCCTCCTAGACAAGTCTGGTACCAATTTATCGACAACGGAGGGATGAAAGGCTTGGTGAGCACTAAGGCGGATTCGAACCTCCGATCGATCGTGCAGGAAGCGGAACCTCTTACCGACTGTGCTACATTTGCCCCAATCTTATAAATAAATAGACAAAAACAAATTTTTTTTAACGTCAACAACAACATTAGAGTAAAAACGAGGACCGAATTATGCAAAAATGATAGTTTAAATATACATGCATGGATACTGGACGGTCCCGAAGAGACAGTGATACTGATACTTAGACAGTGATACTGAAAAAGGTAATTGCATTTGCTTTAGGTTTTTCTATGCATATTATCCTCTATTGATTTCTTCCATATCCATACGAAATGTGGAAATATGAATAAGCTGCGAGGTAGCGACAGATGCTTCTCCGAAGGTTTGGTAAGATCAAAACGACATGAAACACGGTGCTCCTGCGTAAGCGAGTGCGTTCGAAGCGGTGCGGCGGGGCGTAGTGCTTAGAATCCAAGTGGGACCTTTGCTGACGTCATTCCTCGCTGTAGTTCACAATGGTCACACTTCGGTTTCAACCGTGGCTACGATCCAATGCACCGCTTCGACCGCAGTCGCTTACGTAACTGCACCGTGCTTCATGTCGTTTTAATCTGACTATACTACAAAAAAAAAGAAAGACCGTAAACTAATAGTGACAAAATAAGATAGTAAACTCATAATATGGAAGAAGAGAGTAAAACGCATAACAAATGAAGAAACAACGTTACAAGACTCGCAGCGATCAAACTAAGCAAAGGTATTTTCGTTGAGTAGCAATTAACGCGGCTGACTTTACTCACCGCCAGCGCTGGCACTACGTCAATACATTAAAAAGACGAAAATAAAATGAGAATTCGGCAAGGATTGAGCCAAAAAAGAAGGAGAAAAATAGTGGTGTCTCGTATGCAAAAATTCTTCGGTATTTTGGAACTGAACCAGTTCTCCGAGATATGAAATATATAGTCGGCGCGCAATTTGATAAATGTACACCAGGGCCACGAACAGAAACCGTGAGAAATCATAAGGGAAATACGTAGACAATAGGATGACATTTCATGGGATTCTCATCGCTCGAACGCCATTCAAAACGATATGTCCTAGGTTTAAACAGTTTTTCCCAATCAATACACTAAAACCCTAAGCAAACGAGATCTGTCATTTCAGCTAATAAAACAAATAGAAGCAAACTTTCCAGTCAAATTTTTCAGTGCTGGCAAATATAACGAAATTCTGGAAGGTTCGTAGCAAAAGTCCCAAACAAATAGATAAAATGTAAGGAGAAAAAGAGAAGGTACCTTATTAAAAGGTTTTACTAACATCATTTTTTGATCTGCAATCCAAGCGTGAAACAGCCACTGATTGCAGCCGCATGCACGCTTACAAAAAAAGCAAAATCAAAAGTGCTGAATATTCCATTCGTTCGGCTTTTTTTGCCAAAAAAAAAATTATTCTATCTCTAATAATTCTCTTAATTGCATTTAAGAACATTAATTAAGGAATATAAGTGATAATAGATATTTTCAACGATAAAACTTTAGTAAACTAAATAACCACCAATTACAAACAGTAGCTGATAGAGAACTGTTATTGAAGGCGCAAAAATCATAGAGGAAAGTGAAAAGGGAATAATTCTCATGGGGAGAACAGCACTTATCTGCAATGATCCGTCTAGGAAAGCATTTTCGCAACATTTCTTCCCGTAATTACTAAAACTCTGTGAATTTTCACTGAAAACAAAATCCTGGAAAGAAATCTCGAAGAAATTTCCTCCCTGAAAAAAAACAAGCTTGGTAAAAACAACAAGGTGAAAACAACATAGAGTTAGTGATCCTCCCTCAAAGTAACGCACCAGCGCATGTCTACAGAGAAGCTGATTTTAAAAAAGGCATGAAATGAAAGAAATTCGAGAATATACCGTAAGTTGAGTGCTAGAAGTACATATAAGTGCACGGAATGAATGAATGACCAGACGATACGGCGCCTCCAACATCCAAGAGAGCGCCATGCCAATCAATGCCAAGCCGAGCCACGAAGGAGAGAGCTAGGCTGTTATGGAAATAGGCGGAAGTTCCCGACTGCTCCCTTAAATCTAAGGAAATGAAGACTTTAATTCGAAATTAATTCTAAATTCCAAAGATTTGCATAAATAGTTCACACCCAATTAGTTTCAATTTTCGCTTTTCTATTTCAGTTGAAAAAGAGACTCATCATAAGATTAATCCATCAGGATTCTTTAATAGGACTTTTGATTTTAACATTTTTTTGCACTTGGTGTTTTTAAAAGCGCACTTAACTTACTAAAACTTCGTCAACTTTGAGATAGGAATGGTATCACACGACAAATCGCATGAGGATAGAGAAATTCATTAATCTTGTAAATACCAGTGATCGAATTTCACGAATAGCATCGATACGTGCGAGAAAATAAAAAAAAAGATTTAGAATGAGTGTCCTATGCCACTTTATGTAATAAAAAGTAAAAATGCAGCTAAAAACCTGATTTCGTAAAAGCAGAGCATTCTTTATTGATGAAAATCTAATTCAAAATTAACGGGGCATGTATTTACGCAGTGGTTTCTAGGTGAGTTAACTCATTTTCTGTCTTTACAGAAACGTTTCAGTAGATATGAAGGAGCTTAAATGAACATATGGATTTCATATGGATACGAGGAAATATCGATTGCAGAACGTTCAGATGTTTCTGTTCCGGAAACTCATTTGATGTAAACTGAAGAAGATTTTCGAATTGATGGTCTAGCGCTTGTTATCCTATGATTTTTCTTTCAAAAAAAATTGTGTGAGTTAACTCATTTTCCTCAGACAAGACCTTCCCCCGGCGGGTATTAGATCCACATCTCTGTCTTTGCGTGCCGCTATGTATGTGTTACATACACTTCGGATGATTCATTGGCACGGACCGTGAGGACGTGCAGTTGGGAACGACATTAGCAAACGACATTAGCACAAAGTCGGGTAAAATGTGGTCGGATAGGAGGGAGGAGACTCACTGGCGCTCTTATTTCTGGAAGAACTAAATCAAACGGGGCTCTAACACCTTAGTTTTAGAGGATATATGATATGTAACCTAAAGTTACTAAGAGAAAAAAAGTAAGATAGAGCGTCCAGAAATAATCGTCCTCCCTTAGACTACATTTTTCTCACAAACTCTAGACAGGACCTGATCAAACCCACGGACCAGCTGTCTTCGATGATATAATTTCAAGATAGAGAGACGGCTGCAGCAAACCTCAGATTTTTGATGGGTGCTGTTATGGAAGTTTTTCTGGACCGTTCCAATTGGTGGGGCTAGCACAACAGCGCTGGGATTCCCTGAGAATTCCTAAGAAAACATAGTTATTAACATAACGACAAGAGCAGCGCGTTTTTCGCTTCTGGTGACTATTTTTCAGTGCAAACATCAATAAGAAATGAGAAAACAAAGAGTACAAACATTTAATCACTAAATCCAAATCCGTAAATTATTCCGGGAAGTTCGAGGAGTCTGTAAGCTTTTTCTTCGTCAAATGTGAGAACTTTATCCATCAAGTTTCCACTTTATTTCTGCAAAAGTACACAATATCAATAATTTCGATGATTGGTCTACGACGTACCGATATTTGCACTCAAATATTCCCGTAGGGAAATTTTCTGCGCATTTCAGAAACTATGCAGTGCTTTCAAACATGTAGTTGAAAGTGCAGCAAAGAAAGAAAAGAATCAGAAGAGAAAAAAATCCTGGTCGTATGTCATCGTCTAAGGACCATGCATACTTGTGGCAATCGTTGTTGAATACCTCTCAGCACCAAGTTTTGTCTGTCAAATTCAGAACGCTCCAGAAGGTTTGCTCCAAGGACAAAAGGTGTGTGCGTTGCGACCATTGGATTCAACATACTTAGTAGTTATAGTCGGGTCAAAACGAATTGTAGTTCGGTACAGTTGCATAAACGGCTGGGGGAGGAGGTCGGCGGAGCGTAGCGATTGAGGCCCAGATGAACTTGTCGCTAGCACTACTCATCACTGTAGTCCGAGTGAAGCTAACAATCCAGAATTTCAGGGTAGAGTGTGGTTGAGGTGCGGAAAGGCCATTCTATCGCGCTCTTATTTTTGGAAGTAAACAACTAAATCAGTCGGAGGCCTAAGATCTAAGCATTAGTCTAAGAGGATCTATGACATTTAAGCTAAAGTTATTTAAAGAAAAAAGAAAGATAGAAAAAGATAGAACCTCCAGAAATAAAAGCGCGGTTAAGTGTCCCTCTGCCAGCAGCGCAGCCGCTTACGCACCTGCAACGAGCCTCAGATCGTTTTGACCCGACCAAACCATATGTTGTGCAAGAGAAGATGACGCGTCGGAGTGACTCGTTACGTCCTCGAAAAACTAACGAAAAAAGAAAACGAAGTAGCAGAAAAGAAAAAGAAAAAAGAGTTCTGAGAATCTCGTCGGTGCCGTCGTCATATGGATCGATTAGTCTCGGGAACAGCGCACGCAGGATGCGTCTCCACCGAAGACGTGATGGATCACACGGACACAATACGTTCGACGTTAAATATATGTCATGCATACTGACGCGTGCGAGATCCCTAAATCGGATCGTAGTCGAGTTAATACGAACTCTATCAATATTTGGTATTAATTGTGCTGCAAAGTATTGATAATTGGTCAGACGTATTCTACAAATGTTTGTGCTTCAAAAATCACAAGTTAGATGTCTTGCGTTCAGTAAATGGTCCGTAAATTGCAACTCCGTACAGAAATACTTTTTTTTTACTTTACAAATGGTCATGCATCCAATCACATCAGCCCAACCTGAAACTTGGTGCACTTACGTAAATGGTTGCGCCACAGATGGCGGCGCATGTCCCTTACTCATCTCTGTACTCTAACTGGAGTTATTGACTGTGCATACGCAATTACGTAATTATAGTTTACGCAATTACACCGGGCTTCGGGTGATTTTGACCCGACTATACCCCACACTGGACTTATCCACCTCTTTGGGCGAAAATAAGAGGGGTCATGCGAGAAGAATTTCCATAATATTCGAGAAACCTCAGAGAATGCAGATACATAGCGCTCAAGGACGTGGGACGAAAATGAATGCATCCATCAAACTCGGAAAAAACAAGCATAGATTTCTTTGACTCTTCTTAATGCAACGCAGTGGCGGCTGTCGACGTACACAGTGAACACCAACTATCGAAACTTAACTATCTGCATCTAACCATGCAACATCCAGAAAAAAAGGAAAATTTCTAGTGCCCTTGGACGGGCGAAGAAATAAAGAAAAGAACTCAATGAATAATAGAAATGGAATTTGAAGACGGTCTGGTCCAATATCTCCTTCCGGTCTGAGTTATAGTCGGGTCAATACGACATGAAACACGAGTGTAGTTGATGTGCATTTGCGTACGCGCTCGAAGCGGCGCTGTGGAGGCAGCAGTTGGGACCGAGGTGGGCCCGTCGCCAACTGCAGCGATGGGTGATGCCAGCAAGGATTTCACCACGCACCTAGCCACTACGTTCCACCGAAGCGCCTCGAAAGAAGCCGCGTACGCAATTTGCGTACGTGTTTCATGTCGTTTTGACCCTACTATAAGCTGGTCATTCCAATCCCCTTCGCTGGTCTACTGTAACGTTATGGATTTGTGAAGTCCGATCTGTCCCGTGATCTCGATCCTTTGCGAAAAGTCCTCACTGCCAACAGCACGAGCGTGACCGGACAACCCACCACAGCTATTTTGGGAGAAAAAAAACATATTTGCTCCAGAAAGTTAGAACGAAATTGTAGTTAGTCCTGCTATTTCGGGTAAAATGTAGTTGGGAGGGTGTCACTCGATAGCGCCCATATTTCTCGAACTAAATAATTAAATCAATCAGGGCTCTAAAGGTTGACCATTAGTCTTAGAGGATTTATGTCATGTAAGCTACAGTTAATAAGGGAAAAAAGTAAGTTAGAGCGTCCAGAAATAAGGGCGCCACTGAGTGCCCCTCCTCCTACTCCTCCAACTACATTTTCCCCGTTATTTCTTGCATCTGGTATAAATATGTAAATAAAACTGAGGTGTCAGGGATACGTAAAAACGACAAAGGACCGAACGTCGTCCGTCCTGCTCCACACGTGTGAAAAGTCGATAGAATACGAAAAAAAAGGAGTTGAGGATGCACACAGCGTTTTCCCCTCCCCCCGTCGTTTTTTGGACGAAACAACGATATAGGATACTAATCATTCTACATTACTGTGTACTTTGAATCCTGAATTTGAGTGGCAGAGTGAAAAATAACGTGAAAATTGTTCCTTTTAGGTCTAAGGAAGGTACTATTTAGCTATAGTCAATCTCAGAAGTTTAACTCTTCAAAACTATATAAAGATAATAACACTAAAGTTTTTTCTAAACTGAACCTTACGTAAATGATAACTTACTGGTCGTTTATAGCTTTCTCAGTTCATTTCTTCGAGATCTGAAATAGAGCGTACAGGAAATCAGACGAAATAATTCTACCATGGAAGAAAAGTCTCGAAACCTTTTTTTTTTCAAAATCAGAACTCAGAGGACGACTTACGATCATTCTGATTAATGACATCAATAATAGGAAGGAATACGTGAGAGAAAGGATTGTTTCTGGAAGATGTAAGGTCACCGTTTTCACGAAACTGCACACAATAATAATGATTCGATGCTTAGGCCCCGCCCACGTTGTACAGCCATTCCAACTTATTTATCACTCCCGGAGCTAGTTTCCCTGACTTTTCAGAAAAATTTCTGTTCTCCAAATGATGTGTGTTGGTAGTAGGAAAAGTATCGCTCATTCACGCATTCAGTCACAAACCGCTCATCTCCAGAGAGGAAAATTATTAAGAAATCATTATTAGAATTAAATTAATTCATTAAATTAAAATTACTACCAATCATTAAAGGAAAACATACAGTAAATGGGTTCGTCAGAATTTCGGAACCATCGTCCTATTTAAGATGACCCCGTACGACTGCCATGGCAAGGACGATGGCGAGTGAGGAGAGGTGTGTCTCGGACAGAAAAAAGCGTAAATTGCAAGAAAGTGACGCTTTACCGACGTTACATCTGCTTACCAGGAAGTCCGTAACGGGTCCAACTCACTTTTTCTGTACCCGACACGCAAGCGGAGCGCCCTCTCCTGTAGCCGCGTCGCGGTCGTACGAGTAAACAAAAACTATTTGTTTCTGTAAGCAAGATTTCCACTAGTCAATATGGTAGATAAATGAACTTCCTAAAATAAAATTTCTAGATGAATTTTTAAGAGACTAATCAAAAAAAAAAAAAGATTCTTGGACGTTAACGATTACTACAACAAAGTAAAGCAACAATGCAAAAAAGAAGTACCACGAGGAAAAAAAAACGCTGCAATCTAAACCAGAATCGTTTGATTTGTTGCAAGAAATGAAGGGAGAATGATTGATGAAAAAAAAAACAAACAAATGCAATGCTGCACTATCTTCTGCTGGGATCGCCGGCATGAATGCCTGAATGTACGAAGAACGACGAACGCAGCAGCAGCAGCACGAGGGGAAAAAGACGATCGCTCCGGCATTCAAAATGCGGGATGGTGGTCATCGATATTCTCAACGACTCTTCGATTTCTCACATCTACGCTAACTCACCACCTGTCCTTTTCCCTTGTCGAATTCGTCGAGAAAAAAGTAAAGAATTAACGTCGAAACGAACTAAATCTTAAATTTCATTTTATAATTGTTTACTTTGACGAAGTTTCAATCCAAATATTTACTTAATGCGCAAAAATATTGCTTATTTTCAAATTGAAATAGTGCATTTACGAGGGAGGAAGACAGAGAAGCTGATTCCATCGACGATCCAACGAGTACAAATAAGCTCAGCGGAATTCTCTTAGGTCTCTCTTTAAAAAAAACTAAGGTGAAAAAAAGTAGTAAGAGTAAGTAAGTAAGTGAAAAAAAGGAAAATGAAAAAAAATCGGAACGTTGACGAGAAGAAAATTCGAGAACTACGCCATCATACAACTTCAACTGACTCGGTATCACCTGAAAAAAATAACTGCATTCATCTTTCATCGGCGATGAAACACTTCTGATACATATTGATTCCTACCAAGGTTCATGCACCAACGATCGACATTTAGTCATCGTCGCAATTCGAATGCCATTAATATGTTAAGTGTCAATGATTTCCAATAAATAAAGGCAGACTTGTACATACTGTAGCATTACTGTACGTATGTATGAAGGCATACCTATAGAAACAGAGGTGTCGGAAGTCAGAAGTTATGCCAGCGAATCCAGCATATGACATCCTTGTGAGAACGCAACGCAAGGGGATTCTCCTCCTTCACTGTCGAATCAGCGCTGGAAACGACCACACGAGCCCTCATTATAATTCAATTACTGATTTCTAATCCTTGCAATTTTTTTTTGTTCTCATTTTTTTTTCGCCTACGGCTCGTACTGGCGCTACGCGTATGCTCAAATTCGTGGAATCTCATAGCTGCTCTGCTCATAAGGATGTGATATAGTGTTCTGGAAAAATCGGTATCGATGCTAATAGCCTTCACTACAGAAGGAATATTACGGTACGTGCCTCTCATTAGGCCGATACTGAGCTCGACGTGTAAGGAATAAAAACAATGAGTTGATCACCATTGCTGATCTCCCTCATCTGAGTCCACTATGACCTTCGCGCACCGGTATTGTCGTTTTGTAACCCTGAGGGTTCTGCATCAATTGATATTACCAATGTGACATTCGAACCTTTCGCCCTGTATCGATGTTAGGGTCCAAGTCGATCTAAAGTGAGCATTCGTGCACGCTAAATTTGTGATTGAAAGTAGCGTGGGTATCTTATTGACATTGAATTTCCACCTTATTAGGCTCTGAAGAAGGGATAGCCGAAACTTACCAAAAAAATTTTTTTAAAACCTCCTTTTATTTTTTTTAAAAAAAAAAAAAAAAAAAAAAATAATAATTTTAAAAAATTTACCACCGTCCGACATTCCAAGGGTTTCACCACTACTCATTTCTTTGTCAATCTTACTGCACCATTAAGTAGACCAGGCGACGTTTGCTACAATCCTGCTGAAACAACCTGAACACGGTAACTAAACTGCGCCCGAAGCGGCGGTGTGAAGCTATCGGTTGCGATCGAGGTGGGACCCTTATGCTGTACAATCGACTTTGACCATACTGCACTCGGTGAAAAGTGTGCCATGGTCGACGGAGATATAGTTGGGTCAAGAGGACATGAAGCATAAACAGTTCTGTAGACGACTGCGCTCGAAGCGACGCGGTGGAGCGTAGTTCCAATCGAGGCGGGACCACGGGGAAGTGCAGAGTGGGGATAGCGAGGATCCATAAACGACTTGTGCAACTGTCCGTGCTTCATGTCGTTTTGATCCAACTAGAGAACTGGAGATTCCTCTGGTTCTTGTCCTGGACCTCAGGGCCAGGTGCTAAGGTCTAAGGTAGTCGAGAGCAAAGAGGGTAGGAGCGGAGGGTATTTTCAATTGATGAACGTCTTCTCAACGCATTTTATGAAAAAAAAAACACCTTAGTGTTAAGAACAATCATTGTGCTCTATGAACGTTTTTTGCGCCGCGCCGACGTACAAACCAATGAGAGCGCGGTTGAGTGTTCCCGCTTACCTTGCTACCTTAGCACCCAATGTCATAGAAAGGGAACGAGGCCCATAAGTAGTTAATTCTCCGTAGATCCAATCAGTGCAACTTCACCTCAGCGAAGACAACGCAATAACCCATACATAGAACAGTTGTGGTCCTGACTGGATATTATGTTACCTGTAACATTAAAGATAACAAAGTTCCCTAAATTAATGTAGAATTATAGTTAATGTATTTATTTTCTCTTTTTATGTCAACGAGGTTTAGGTGGAACTTTATTATTAAAATTAAAACTTACCTGTAATTAACTAACTTAACTTTATTACTGAAATTATTTTATTATAACTTGAAAATTTGTGTGGAATTGTGATCTGACCTTTTGGTAAGGGAAATTTGAAAAGAAAAAAAGAGATGAGTAAATAGATGTTTCCAGAACCACAACCAAATACACGAAAAGGAATGCACTTAGGTGTTTAGGTGTGAGAACGTTTTCCAGGGCGACAAAACCATAGTTTAAAGCAAAGACACATGTGCAAGCAGCATACGTGACAAAAAATGGAGGCAACGACGTTAGGGATGAAAAAAAAAACATTACTGCCGAAGATGAATTGTACATTCACGTTTCACTTTTGCACGTTAGAAAATACGAAAAGAAAGAAACATCGAGTGGAAAAATGTTCATTGTTAGGGTATATAGTGTTCAGATTAAACCCCGCTCCCCTGATGATTTGTTACCTGTTAAGAAAAAACGTACCTTTTACCTAATTTTCCTCCGAATTCGACCAGCTTCCTCTGTGTTCGTTAGCGTTTCATATGTTGTTGATTTTTCTAGAAAGAAGTTTCTATGAATAGAAACTGGTTTAAAAGAAATCCAACCTATGGGTGCATGTGAACTTCACGGATGAGTTCAGTTCCTCTGGAAAAGTTTCTTAGGTTTCAAGGGCACATGCAGCGTCGAATTCCTATCATTTTTTCCCCTGAAAATGAATGACAACTTCAAAATGATTGACAATCAGCATTAATACCACTAATACAAGCGTTTGTTGTGTTGATTTCTAGTTTGATTCTTAATTTTACTTAAGTTAGTTACGTTCCTAAGGCAGTAAGAGGATACTCTAAGGGGACTCGATGCTTCGCCAACTATGGCTCGCTAATATTTCTCTTCAATCAATTGTCAAAATAATAGACTAGACCTTAGTTCTATAGGAGAAGAATCCTGGGACCATCTCCAAAATTCCTCAACTTTTCCAGCGAGCTTTGGCCGTTCTCGAGAACATGGATCACATTTCAAAATTGCGGAAAAACAAGAGATTTTTCGGTGAGACGCAAAACGACAAACACTGACACCACCTCTTTAGTCAGCTAAGCAAGGGAAATTAAAGGCATCACCCCACGAATCTGGAGTGGTACGGATTTCCGGTGGAGTATTCGTGTACGGGTTCGTAGATTTTGGGGAGGAGTGTATTCCGTTCATTTCTTGCTAATTGCCGTAAAAAGCGGCCCGGAAGATACGACTTCGAGCGTTCCAGCGCACTATTTTCTGCAACGAGTTCGATTGGAGCATGCCAGCCTTATGCATGCGCTGCACCTTCCGGGCCGTTTTTTTACGGCAATTAGGAAGAAGTGGACGGAACAATTCTCTTCTCCATAATCTAGGACCCCGTATAGGAACTATCCACCTGAAATCCGCACCACCCCGAATTCGTGGGGTGATGCCTTTAAGGAAATTAATTAGCGTCGTTAGTTAAGAATGACCAGAACACAACTAATTCATTTTTTCGGTAGAAGTGCAATCGCTTGTTCGATAAGGGGCAACTACAGCAACAACATCACATGCATTTTTCCCTAGATCGTATCAAATTAGCAAGTATGAATAACTACGAAGACGAAGAAGCGGCTATAAGGAAAAATGACGACTTGGATACATCATACATTATATATGTATGTATTCGTACATATAAGTTATAGATTGAACTTATATGAATGAATCTGAAATGAATCTGACTTGTTATGGATTTCTCATGGAAAGCTTCTATAGTGGGTCGTAGATTGCGAAAACCACGTGGTTCCGCTCATCTCTCCGTGATCGTCGTAAGAAAGGGCATGGGAATAGTTTTATTTCCTACGAGGTGCGTTAGAACGCGCCCCTATGTACACGCTCCGCCCCTCAGCGCTGATGCGGCGCGTGCAGAAGGACGACGCGATGCAACCCAAGCCGTCGTAAAAAAAAAAAACTTCCGTGTCGTTTTTCACAACAACTACGGAGAGATGATGGGAACAACCTGGTTTTCCGAAATCTACGATCTAGTATAAAAAAAGCTTTCCATGCCACATCAGATGCGTGGCATGCTGCCTTTAAGTTACAGAAATTCATTGTTTCTACCGCCACCTTCAAGAGCACGTTTCGTCCTAAATAACAACGTTCTTCGAAAACTTAACAATACACTGAAAAGTACATAACTGCGCTAATTTGTTCCAATCTATTTAGAGCATACGTGATTTTGTTGTGAATTTGCGCTCCAATCTCAAAAAAATCGCTTCAAAAAATGTTTTTCTTCAAAAAAAAAAAAAGTTTTTGCACCCTAGAAAACAGGTTTTTTCTGGACAACTTGCTCAAATGAAAACCTATCAATAGAGTAGAAGTTACACATTTGCTCTAGAATTCCTAACTTCACACAATTGCACTGCAGCAGTTTTGGAACAAAAAAAAAACATCCACAAAACAAAAACTTTTGGGCTCATCAGTAGGTAAACAATGAGAATAGCTACAAATCTATGTGGCAATAAATTATTACTGCTAGAACAATGCACGTGTGCAGTTCTGTGCTGATCGCTGTTGACATTGCACTGTCAGTTTGCGCGTTGTGCAATGATTCGCCGTAGTAAAAACTTAGGAAGGTAGCATATCACGAAATTAATGTTTCGTCTCCGTAGAAAAATATGGAATTTGGATTGTGGATTGTGATTACGCCCCACGTGGCCACGCTCAATTCCCCCTAGTCATCCTGAAAAACGACGTGAGAACCACCTTAGTTCCGTTACAACGCATCTTGTAGACACTCCACTCTCACCAGCCCCGAATTCATTGGTTTTACCTGAATGAACTCCTGAGGAGACCTAATTGATTTTTGACCTCCCGCTCCTGGACGCGACACGTGCGCAAAAGTGGCGCGTTCTAACGTGCCTCGTAGGAGCTAAGGATGTTTCCCACGTCGTTTATAAGGACGATTAGGGGGAATTGAGGCTGGCAGCGCTCATAATGATACTAATGATCTCCACCGCAACTCTATATAACCTCACCAAGACCCCAACATCGTCAATTCTGTGATAGGTTGCCTTCTATCACGAGGGTGACACAGTCGGGTCAAAACAACATGAATCACAATTGTAGTTGCGTACTCGCTCGAAACGGCGCGTTGGAGGCTGCAGTTGGAACCGAGTTGGGACCGTTGCAAACTGCAGCGATGGGTGGTGCCAGCAAGGGTCCCACTACGTTCCACCGACCGGCTTCGAGAGAAGCCGCGTACGCAATTGCGTACGTGATTCGTGTCGTTTTGGCCCCACTATAGATCTGCAGGACTGTTACTGATGCAGAGATGGGATATGAAGTCCAGAAGTAGCCGAGGGATTAACTGTCGCATTGCAGATCATCGCCAGCCGGGCTTTGCCTAAATATGATCGCTAGCACAATCAATAAATCCATTTCCACTTGGTCTTCCACTTGCATGCAACAGTCCGTCTCTTATTCTCACCTCTACAACTGCTGCTGATTTTATGGAATTGCTTGGCTCGTTTAAGTCTATGATCTAGTTTTTCTAATCAAATCTAGCTCTCGAGAGATCCTTCGCAGTAGTTCCTAACAGTACTTTCTTTCTTGGTGTACCGAAAAATGTGTTCAGTTTCTTTTTTCCTAATTACAAAAACCTTTTGCTGGATCGCTATGAAATTCAAGATTGATGTTTTACCGTAAAATATTGCAGATGAAAAGCCGTACTAGCAATACGTCGTAATCAATCATTCCTCTATACTTCATATATTCATTTCTACCAAAAAAAATAACGCATGTGAGTCTCTTTCTTAATCCCATAATCCTATGTTTTATGTTAAAGGCATAACCCCACGGATCTGAGGTGGTACGGATTTCATGTGGAGTATTCGTATACTGGATCGTAGATTATGGAGAGGTGGGTGATCCCGTCCATTTCTTCCTAATTGCCGTAAAAACGGTCCGGAAGATGCGGCGTGTGCACACAGCTGGCGCGCTCCAGTCGAACTCGTTGTAGAAAATAGTGCGCAAGTGCGCCTGAAGCTGTATCTTCCGGGCCGTTTTTTACGGCAATTAGGAAGAAATGGACGGAATCACCCCCTCTCCTCAATCTACGATCCCGTATACGAATACTCCACCTGAAATCCGTACCACCTCAGATTCGTAGGGTGATGCCTTTAATGGGCAGCGATGAAGAACGCGGATCTTCTCAGATGTGTTAGCTATCTAAATGTTTTCATTATTAGATGGTAGATATCAAACTACTACGACTCCTCTTTATTTCTTTATAATTTCTCGTTATATCATGGGAATTGTATGAGTATTATTATTGTAGTCGCAGAGCAGGAGTTAACAATGGAGTGCTACTTGACTATTTCCTTTCTGCTTCAATTTCTGTTAACGTAGTCTTCACTTCAGCTTTTTTTTCTTGAAGAAATATTCGTACCTCTACCAAACATTTCACTTGAGATTTCACACCTACTGGACTAAGCTGGAATTTTCTCAGCATATCTTAAAACCATTATTATTCCCATGTGATCGAACCATTAATAAGCGAAGCCGGAAATCAGAAACCGTTTGTGAACAAACCGAAACACAACAACTCGATAAGTCAGTAGAGCCCTCAAAGTCAAGGAACTGTGTATTTACTGGATTTTAGGCTTGAAAATCTCCAAATCTCATTTCCTTTCAGTACTTTTAAGACGTCGCTCACCCTTTTTTTCCGAACAAATCACTATGAAGCTTAAGATTACAAATTAGAACTGATTCCTTAATCCTTTCAGGATTCCTGTTGTGGAGATACGGTAGACTTAGTTATGTTCATGTTCTCGTTTCATGTGTTTCTGGAATACAAAAGTTCATGTTTACTTCAATCTTGCAGTTTTCAATCTGTTAGTGTATTAGCAATAATAGAAGCTATGAGAATGACATCAAAAACAGTATCAAAATATATAGCCAATAACTATCTCTGGAAAAGAAAACTATTATGACTCTAATAATTACATATTACTGTGGCACAGCAATGGTCGGAGGTTAACCCGTGGTTTCTCAGACCGTAGAAAAATGCTATATGTATATTCAAGTTACTGTGAAGTTAAAGCTGAGAATTGTGATAGCATATAGCGCAGCACTTTGCCGATAACAAACAATGAACGTCGAGAATTTCCACATGCGTACAGTAAAATAACATATGTACAAGTTCAGGATAACATAAGCTCTATGACATCGCTGATTAGCGAAGGAAAATGTGATCTGCGTAACATTTCATACATCAATCATTCTTTTATGGCTTACTGGTCTCAGGAGCGAGGTGAACATAGTTCACAGATGGCTAGCACTGCACCAATGTTTCCCTTGCCCTATTTCTGCGGCTATAGTTCTGTCCCTAACGTAACGCCGTAGCACAACTTCTTGCTTCTGAAGGCGTTACCATGCTAAAAACTGAGACGTCTTGCATAATCACTGTAACAATTCGAATTCCTCATCAAACGATTGCGCTCCGCCGGTGCGACGTCGCTGCGATGACTCGGGTGCCGGCATTTCAGGCGCGGCACCAACGTCCGCCGTTTCGCGTTCTTTTCGCTTTCGGCGTTTTGCCTCTTTTCTCTGAACGTTTAGATCAAACTCGTCATCACTGGATTCTGATGCATGAATAGTGGGGAATGCTAGACCGCTGTGGAAGTCGTGTTCCTCTTCTGAAATGCCAAGGTAACAACATTTGGCTCATGGTTGATGTGCTTAACGATGACTAACCGTCGAGAGGAGACAGGGGTTCTAAATCTGCTAGAGAGTCTTCTCCTTCACTACCTTCTACTACTGCGTGTTCAATCTCCTCGGTAATTTCCTCTGGAAGCATCCCTTCAAGTTCGACGTCGCTGTCGTCTGAAAAATGGAACGATTGCATGTCTTAAGGTGGAGGAAACTTGTTCCTCCTTTCACGATCTAATCGCTATTGACCAGGTGGTGTTCGTTCGTTCGGACAACATTTCGGCTACACCTACGCAATGTGGCCTTCTCTGTTTGACTGATGCAAAAGTTCATTTGTCAAAAAAAAAAAAAAAAAAACTCACCGCAGAACGGGCTCTTTTCCGGGATGTTCTTCACAATCGTATCACACACCGGACCCAAAAAATTGATCAGTATAGCCGTTTCGACGATTTTATAACGTTGATAGAAATAATCCAGGATTGGCTGGAATGGTGCTCATCAATAAATTGAATTAACCGTCTATAAAAGTTGGTAATGGTAGTTCAATAACAGATATAACGGGACATATTCAGCTTGCGACCACGAATAAAATAAAATTTCCAATTTCATGAGGAGGGACTAGATGAAGACGACAATGTGATTCTTCTCAAAAAACAAAAAAACTTCAAATCCAAACAAAATAATAATGTAATACAGCTTTGACGGATATCTTGGGAAATTTTGTGTAGATCCACTATATCTATTCCAAAAATCTTACCCTATCTAGCTAAAAAAAAAACAGCAAATGTTATGTGAGAAAAAAATACCTTGAGTAAGATCCGATACATTAACAACGACAGCTCGCGACCAGCATCGACAACAAGCACGCAAATAGGCCATAGAATTGAATCGCTGAATATTATGAATTCGAAGCTTTCATTAATTGGACATTAGAAAAAAGAAAGAAAAAAATCAAAGAATTCTTGGTATAAGATGATGGGGTCTCCTTCGAAAAATTTTAGTTAGGAACACCTTTACAAAGGGGAAACGATGGATATGCTCACAAGCAAGTTTTTAGTACAAGAACTGATTCAGCTACATTCTATTGTTGCTTCCGGTACTTTTCCTTATATCAACGACATTTCAAATTTAAAGAACACAATTTTAAAGGATGTTTTTGAAAATCGTACTTCCCTAACAAATATTTGCGCAACTACGCTTGTTTTTTCTATACAAAGATATGTTTAGGATGATATAATAATAAAAGGAAAGTAAAGAAGGAAAAATAGCCAAAGTTCCTCTGGTTCATAAAGGAAATAGCGCAAAATAAAGAGCACCAAACAAGAGAAAGAAGAATAAAAAAAATTAAGAAAGAATTGACAAAAGGATGAGGAAATGTCGGAAAATAAAACCAGAAAATCCAACTAAATAAAAATAACTCACCGAATAGCTACAGCCACACGATGCAAAAAGTGGCGCAGCCATAATCGAAATTCCTCGAATTTTCGCCGGAAGTAGCTGAAGATGTGACGTCAAAGAATATCACAGAAATTTCTTCTCATCCAGAGAAGAAATTTCTGTGATATTGTACGAACAACCTACTTTTTGGTGGGCACAACGATAGTTCTATGCAAAAAGCCACCAAGTCGACGCATTTGGGCCACTATAAAGTCCCTGAACGTTTGAAGACATGACCCCAACCACGTCTTCAGCGACGGAATCCAACGACCACAGACGATATAGACGAGGCCGTAACAGAAATAGTTGAAGGCGCGTCGTAAAGGTTCGCCTATCTAAAGGGACTTTTGTAATTATTACTTAATATTATTAGCATAGGACTGTATTTCAAAAACATATTGCGAGTGAGGAAAATATGTAACAAACTATGCGATAGAGAATAATTTTGCCGACAAGACAAAAATTGTGAAAACAACCCACTCACCCTGATTTTAATCCACTGTTTAAGGTCAGGCCACCAATGAGCACAAAACCAGTACCTTAACCAACGTCCGATTGCATAGATGCAATTCTTTGTCGGTTCTATAATCCTCATTGAAATCCTAAAAACAAAGGATATTGATGTCGGTCACACTTTATTCAACGAGCGATTGTACGGAACGGATCTCTACGCGTTCAAGAAAAAAATACAAATCGAATCGATTTTCTAGGAATACAACAGGTTTTAACTGATTTCCGTGAGCTGTAGCCAAGATTGGTACAACCTTTTTAAAACAGCGGCAAACTTTCCGGCAAAACCCCCCCCGTAAACCCCAAAAAAAAAAAAACCAAAAAAAAAACCCCCCCCCCCACCCCCCCCCCCCCCCCAAAAAACCAAAAAAAAAAAAAAAAAAAAAAAAAAAAAAAAAAAAAAAAAACAAACCCCAAATAAAAAAACTTTAAAAACCAAACAACAACAACCCACAACAACAAAACAAAAAAAATTTTAAAAAAACCCCCCCCCCCCAAAAAACCCAAAACCCCCTTTTTTGGGTGGGGGGGGGGGGGGTTATAAAAAAAAAAAAAAAAAAAAAAAAAAGAAAAAAAAAAAAAAAGAAAAAAAAAAAAAAAAAAAAAAAAAAAAAAAAAAAAAAAAGACAAAAAAAAAAGAGCAAAAAAAGAAAAAATTTTACCAAAAAAAAAAAAAAACCCCCCCAAAAAAAAAAAAAAAAAAGGAAAAGAGAAAAAAACCCTTTAAATTTAACTAAAAAAAAAAAAAAAAAAAAAAAAAAAGGGAAGGGAAGGGAAAAAAAGAAGAAAAAAAGAAAGAAAGGAGGGGGAAAAAAAAAAAAAAAAAAAAAAAAAAAAGGAAAGGAAAAAAAAAAAAGAAAAAAGGGGTGGAAAAAAAAATGGGTGTGTGCTTGCATATCGGGAGTGGGTATCCTATCACGGCAGGTTGTGCGGTGAATTCTTTAGGGGAAGGGACGATCCTTGTGTATTAGGGTAAGGAAGAGGAGTCGAAAATAAAATTTCTAGAATATGTCATCCAAACTCCGAAGTGGGGATACATTACGACGTAGGCCTTTGATAACAAAGTATGAACAAGAAGGATGAGTGCATTGCGATAAAAAAAAAAAAACCCCCTTACAAAAAACCCCGGTTTTTTTTTTTGGGGGGGGCCGGGGGGCCGTTTAAAAAAAAAAACCCTTTTTATTTTTGGTTTGGGGGGGGGTGGTGTGTTTAAAAAAAAAAATTAAAAAAAAAAAAAAAAATATTATTTTTTTTTTTTTTTTTTTTTTTTTTTTTTTTGGGTTTTTTTTTGGGGGGGGGGGGGGGGGGGGAGAGGGAAAAAAATTTATATTTTTTTGTTTTTTAGAACTAAACAAAAAGGAAAAAACAAAAAAAAAATTTAAAATTAATAAAAAAAAAAACTAAACAAAACTTCAAAAAAAAAAAATAAAAAAAAAAAAAAACATAACAAAAAAAAAAAAAAAAAAAAAAAAGGAAAAAAAAAAAAAAAAATTTTTTTTTTTTTTCTTCTTTTTTTTTAAAAGGGTGTTTTTTTTTTTTTTTTTTTTTAATTTATTTTTTAAAAGAGAAAGCTGATTAATCAGTTCGAGTATTTGGGTCCCTTACCATGTTCGTATCCGAATGAAGAGATTCTTGAAAAAGTTCATGGTGGCTCGGATAGCGTTCTTGATTAAATTGAATGTGGCAACGATTGAATTCTTAATTCCAACCACGATGTATATGATGCCGTTCTTGATCGCCGTCACGACGTAAACAACACCATTCTTGATAGATGACAGTACGTAAACAATCCCATTCTTGATGGACGTTACGACGTAGCTAATACCATTTTTGATACCGGTTGCGACGTAATTTGTACCATTTTTGGTCGCAATTCCAATTTTGATCACACCCGACTTGAAACATCGCCAAAGAGCTGAAAACGAGAGCTTCCTAACCAAACCCTGAAACTCTCTCCTAATCCATAAAGGTGATCAGTAAAAAATAAGTAAAAATAAGATAAAAAATAATAAAAGGATGAATTTTGCGCAATCCCGGATCATCGCTAAGCTAGGAAGAATTACCAACTGCAATCCAGTGGTGAAACAAGAGCTACTCAAAGCTTTGAAATAATAATGAAGTGCAAATAATAGCCAAATCAGCGCGGAGATATCCTCTGACATGAGAAAAGCCAACTCTCATCTCCTAAAGTTGACACAGCTGGTTAGTAGCAAACCACGAACTGCCTGTCGAAAAGCCCGCATGAATGGTGCACCGCATTCATTCTTAAAGGCAGGGTACCAAAGTTTGACTATTTGAACTGGGAAATCAGATGGATCAGGAACAGTAGCTTGATCAGTTTACAAGACGAAGCAAATCTTTATACCTGTATGAATGATGAAGAGAAAGCGTATATAGCGGTTTTTTTCACTCGAATAGGTGTAAAAAATGTAAAAAGTGGAAAAAAATCATGTGATTCCCAAGATTTCTTCCATGAAATATGTCATCTCTACAGTGATCTTAGGAAAATGTCTCCCATGAAAATAGAATCAAAATTAAAAATTGACGATGTTGAGATCTCGCGACAAGCAGATAGCGGGGAGAGGTGTGGTTCACGAGTATGAGCGTGTAATTAGATGATCAATTGGATAATATAGCACTATCTCTTTAGAGAGTTTCATTTCGTCATCCAAAGAGTGGGTGTAAAGAGTTGTTTCGTTGAGTGAACTGATCGTTCTAGTGCTTTTGTTCCACCTGACTTCTAGATTTGCAAAAGGAATTTCATGTTTTCCCTGTGGTAACTGCAAACTGCACCCCAAAAACTAGACATTGTTGGAGAGAATCCAACATCAAAAACTTCTCTGAACACTGCCTTTAAAGCAAATAGTTTTGGAAAAAAATCATGTGATTCCCAAAATTTCTTCTATGAAATATGTCATCTCTACAGTGATCTTAGGAAAATGTCTCCCATGAAAATAGAATCAAAATTAAAATAGAATTAAAATTAGTCGAAAAATGAAGCACAGTCGAAAGAGCAAAATTGACGATGTTGAGATCTCGCGACAAGCAGATAGCGGGGAGAGGTGTGGTTCACGAGTATGAGCGTACTTAAATCCCCTTGTAATCCAGAATAAGCCGAGTGAAATAGCCGCGGATGATCTCTCTCAATCGTCCCCCCAACGATAAAACTTATTACGGGTAATAGAACGAAAGCACTCTGCAACGCGTCTACGATTGTGTGTGTGGGGCAGCTTCTGCTACTTTCTGAGTTATAGTCGGGTCAAAACGACATGAAGTACGGACAGTTGCGTAAGTGGCCCGCTCGAAGCGGTCTGGTGGAGAAAACGATTGGAACCGAGGTGGGACCACGGCGAACGTCATGTCGTTTTAACCCGACTATATATTAGTTGGATTACAAACTTCCAAAAGACAACGACGACCGAGTTCCTGCGCTCTTTCGCGCAATAAACTGGATCTTTGAGGAGAGAGAACTACGAGGCTATTTAATACGCATTTTCTGGATTACGTGAATTGTATTGATTACGGTAACCGTCGTGGACTACACTGTATCCATATCTATTCTTGGAGAGATGCTAACATCATCAATTTCGTGACACACTGTATTTAACCAAAAAAAAAAAAACTTACGCGGAACAAACTGCAACAACACCACATACTTGACTACTTGATAAACCTGGAGTAGTGGATGCACTATGACCACCTAAAACGATGAAATATAAAATTATTTCATATTTTTCTCTCACGTACTATACCTTAGCTGCATTAGCTGACATCTTCCCGCAACAGATAGCCCCATTCGCTATTTTCTGGTTAACTTCGTAGTAATTCCATACAGGACTCACGAGAAGGCAACCAACTGTTGTAAATCTACCATTATACCAGAATTAAGGAGATGCCCGATAACAGAAAAATCGATACCTGTAGCATACGCAGCTATGCATGCGCTTTCCAGTTGTTGTAATTGCAGCTGATGTGAACTGTAGATACATCCGCAAACTGACAAGGTCTAAATGACTTGATCATGGGGAAGCAGAAAATATTTAGCTTTTTCATTGATTTTCTTGAGCTGCAGCGAAGATTGGTCTTCCTTTGTTAACAGCCTCAAGGGAGGACCCGCCACTGTCGGCTTTAATTTTCCAAGCATTAACGATGGCGATAACGCCCAAACTCAGCTGCTAATAAAGATTAATACAAATCCCGGCAACAGCTCAAGCAAATCAATAAAAAAAAGCTATTCAACAGTCTAACAGAACAGTCGAATATGGACGCTACTTAGAGCAAAAAATAATCGGAAGTCGTTAATACTGATGCGTCAACACACCCTCCAAATAGACTGGACAGGCCACAATGCCACATGTGTCGCTATACTTCGTTCATGTGTTGGTGATAACAAAATATCCCATCCAACCACACCGGCCGCCAACGACAGTAATAGGCGTAGCTGTACCAGTTCTGAGCAGTACAAAGCTATGGACCTATAACATGGATTTATGTAGCGATTTTAGTTTTCTTGACTGTTTCTAATAGCGATGTAAACAGTTTTTTCCCTTCTTTGTTACTTGATCGAGACTTACCAAAATGCCATGTTCACAAGCATCAGATATGGTGCAGAGGCGGGGCTCCTCCATTCCACCACACCTCGCCAAAACTCGTTCACCGTCGAGCCAAATCTACGCAATGAGTCCATCTACAAAAATTGGGAAGATTTCAGAAGCAAAAATGGGAAATTTGAAGCAGCTTAAATTCGTTGTCTTATAGCTTTTGTTTCTGCGTTATGTGCACGACGGTGACGTTCCATAAACGTAAAAGTTTTGGATTAATTTCAGGGTGGACTGAACATTACTTACTTGCTTAACATTGCTCAAGTATCATGCTTTAGCAGTAACGATTAGAAGAAATTTTAGAGAGGAGAAGGCTTTTTTTCCAAATGACAGAACGTTTTAAAGCAATTATACGTATTAATTTTTTTGATTTTAGTTCAAAAATCTTCAAAAGTAGGTGGATACAATAAAAAAGTATTACTCAGAAATAAATAGTGCCTGTACAACACAAAACGAAAGTACAGCACCTTCATAGAATTAAAAGCAGACATAGAATAGTAATTCACCGAATGATAAGAATAAGAATTGCCCAAAGATATCCACCCACGTCAGATCCACAAATGAATTTTGAAACAGCGAAACCGTATGTTTTCTGACGTTACGCAATTTCCCAAGGCATCAGGATGACTAATCCACATATGCTTTCTGAATTTATAGCAGTTCCAGTTTTCAAATATAATTTTATTACTTATGGTATTAGAAGGCAATACTTGTTTCGCAGAAGTCCGTAATTTAGCACATATAGCGTTGTAAATCAGGTGCTGGATACAGTAACAAAAATATTAACGAAAAACAAAAACCATCTGTATAACACAGAAAAGTACCGTACCTTCAGGAAATTCAAAGCAAAACCCTGAACAGTAGTAAAGTATTCCGGTAGTCAGATAGTAAGTTGTTGCCGTTAGGCAGCGCTGCTCGCAAACTATAACGAGGGCAGGGATTCGTCAAAAATTTCGATAATTGCTACTGCGCAAAAGGACACACTTAATGATCATCAATCTCTTAGCCCTTACCGTTGACTCATAGAGAAGCAAAACTGTATAAAAACGTTAGGAACGTCCGAAAAATCGTTTGGATTATAGATGAAAATAAGTCGTGGATTATGATAAGATTTACGAGACGCATGCTTTGTATAATGAAAGAAGGAATTCCGAAAGAAATTAGGAGAGAAATAAGTGGTAGATGAGAAAATACCTGGATCTAGGGGAAATGTTCTTTGAAATTTCCATATCTTCTAAACTGGAACTGTTTAAATATTTAATAATTGCGCAATAAATGCACTGCATGCTACGAGGACACTGTGGGTTAATCTTCCTCATCAAAAATCAGGAAGTAGTTTCTTGTTTGTTTCTTTTTTTGTCAATATTATTCGAACTAAATTTTGATTCGAGGTCCCAGAAATAAGAGTCTAAACGCAAAAATGTTCAGTGAAAAGACTGTTTAAATCTAATGAAAAACTAAAACTAATGTGCATATTGCTGGCGCAAACCATAAACAAGAATGAAAAGTACGTTTTGAAAGAGAAACAAAAGCAATTCCAGCCATTCAAGCAGGGAGCACAGAGGATTAGCCTCCTACCTCTACCTGGTCCAAATCAGATACTTTTCAGAACCTCCATTCTTCAACCACAAAAAGAAATCTTCGTCCTATGTGTTTCGCTTCGCTTAATCGCTTAGTCGTGTTAATCATATAATCCGACTTTAGTTATTTTGTTAGGATATACTATGCAAAATCACTTGCATGGGCGTATCATCGAAGCGACGCAGAGGTGTACACGTTGCGTTGCGGTCGCGTTATACGTAAGAAACTAAAGTCAGAGGAATGAGAGTCGGATTAGAGTGACCACGACAACGGAAACACTTTGAACAGGTTTCCTCTGCACCTCGGCTTGTTCAAAACGCTAAACGGTAGCAAAATGTAGGGGGAGGTGGATGGGAACTCAGTGGCACCGTTATTTCTGGAAGTGAATAACTAAATCAGTTGGATCATCATCTTTAGACCTGAGCATTACTCTTAGAGAATCTATGACATGTAAGCTAAAGTTACTAGGAGAAAAAAGTAAAATAGAGCGTCCAAAAATAAGGGCGCCACTGAGTACCCCTCCCCAACCACATTTCAACCCATAATGGATTGGATTTGCACTTTAATTCACCTGCCATATCAGCACGAAAAAGAACTAATATTGCGACAATAGTTGCGAAGGTTCTGGATGTCGCAAACATTTTACAAATGTCCGGAATAAATGCCGACAGGAATATTTTCCGTTGAGAGATGTGTGTATGTATTTGCAGACAAACACGCGACGAAAAAGAAATGTTTACAGAGTTTTTGTCACAATCTCCTGCAGGTTTGCTAAAATCCACTTCCCAACAGGGTAGAATAGAAGCATACGTCGTGACTAAGGCTAATATGAAATGGATTGGTGGAAAGGTGAATTTTACGATAATTCAATTAGTAGGCTGAAAGATGAAATAAGCATAAGCAATGAAAATGAGCCATTGTGGTTTTGTGGAAGAAAATTCATTTAAAATGATCATTCGGGAGAGAATGTCGATAAAACAAAGACATGAGAACAGTGGCGTTCACAAGTGTGTTTACTTCTCCACAAAAAACGGTAAAGAAACACAAAAGGCAAATAATCAGACGATGTGCCAATAATCAACACACCTAGCAGATAAAATTGCAAAATAACCATTAAATCAGATCATTAAGTGCCCCAAATGCTGATTATACTAATTAAAAACCGCGAATTCATCCGAATATAGAATGTCACAAATATAATTTTAACTAGAACGCTACATATGTTCTTATTCTTAATATAGAGCAATATAATAAAAGCACTTGCACAGTTCCTGATATTCCTGTTAGTTTTTTCTTCCTCACATGGTGGGAAAGTATCTAATATCATAAAAGCCCACTGGTCACTGCAGCGAGTCGTTACAGCAAGGTCGTAAATTTACGACAAAAAAAATAAATGTACCACCCAAGCATCCAGTTTAACCGGATGCACTTAAGATGTGGTGTAGGAGTTGGAACCACTTACCTTTCTTTTCCAACATATTCGATAAATCCCACGACAAAGCAAATGAAAGATGTATTATGATAGATATCGATGACACCTGATCAGCAGGAATTGCAAAGATTTCTGGAAAAAAAGACAATATGCACGAAGTCTTCCTTACATGCATCAATGTACGTCACGAGTTCAAATAAGTGGCCGGGATTCACATTCCCTTATCCCGTACGTGATAATTTTTGAGAACCCCTCATCACTTCGCTACGGGACCAGTATCTCGTAGGAATATTTTGTGCTCCTTTTCGATGTTTTGTAAAAAGAGGATGTGGGTAGCTTGCTTATTTATGTACATCTACATGAATAATGAGGTGAATAAAGCTGAGCATGGGAAAACCAAGCCAAGCAAAGCAACTCAACCTTAGCCACGTTCTCTTACATGGAAAACCTAACAATTACTAATTCTTCACATACAAAACTATGCAATTCATACACTTTTTTACGGTAACTACCCAAACTAAATGTACTAAGTTGTTCCCGAAAATAAAAACCTACTATTTACAATTATTGAGTAAGACAGGGAAAATCGTATGCATATATTGCAAAAGAACACACCGTAATTACTTGAAACAGTATGAACGCCTAATTTTAAGGAGACATTGAACATCGTCCCCGTTTCTGGACATAATCTGTTGGTAAGCGCCGGAAGGTAGTGTTCCAATTCGTCATTTCTGGGAAATGGAGAACAGGAGGATCAGAAAATGGTAGCATAGTGTTTTATATTGTAAAATTCTTAACCCTCAGTCCCATGCTTAATAAAAGATAGGTTTAATCGCTAGCGTTTTATGCTAGAAAAGAACTTAATACGTTTATCTCCCAAACAAAGAAGTATCTTTGCTTAGGATCGTTAACATAAGCAATTAAACAAACCTCAAGTACATCTTTAAAAAATTAGCAGTTCCTAACTTTCGTTGCAAGAGTACGTAGCTAAAGCTCAATTCTTCATCGGATTCATTGATCACCCAGATCCATAGATTAACACATAATCCACCCTCTTTTTATAATGCAGTGGAACGAAGCACAAAATATTCGCGCCTTTATTGAATGTTTCAGGTGAAAATAGCAGTCCCGTAACGAATTACAGGAGAGATGGCACTTTTCCAGAGATCCAGAATGAACGAGTATGGATATGTTACGATGGGATTCACATATGAAATGCGAAGAATAAAGAGAAAATTCGTCATGAAATGAGAAAATTGATGGGAACTCCTGAACTACGTCTCGTGTTGCTAGTTGAGCTTCTTCTTGTCATGCTAGCTGAGCTGCGATATTTACTGGACGCTCGACGACGAACAATCAATTTGAAGAAGAGAAAAAACACACATACATGACACCAGTTACTAGCAATTAGGCTGGGCAAGAAGAAATCCTGGGAACTCATAAACAAAATTCTCGCTTAGGATCTTAAGTACTCGATCGATTCATGTGATCGGTAGAATCACATGAAATCACACAGAAATCCATACGCATACAACAACAACACAGGCGTACAGGAAAATGCGGCCCCTGCGGCAGCGGCAGCGGCGGCGAGTTAAACCACCCGCTCATCCGGCCTGCGCCCTCCCCCGGTCGCATGATGCCTCTTCTCGGGTCGTTAGACATCAATAATTCAGCCATCAGTTTTTTTTTTAAACCCGATGAAATAGGTGTCCCGTGTCAGTCGGTTCGGTGGCGCAGCATCCAATTAAACACGTAAGGATTTCCTTTTTGTTTCCGAAGTCGAGTGAGAAGACTTTGAATTATATTTTGGAACTGTTTGATCACGTAGAATGCCTGAAACTTCTTTGCGAACGCCCCCGTACGATTGTCGTCGTATGAGGTGTCCCGCCGCGCAAACTGGCATCCCAATTTCTTCATTGGATGCAATGACACCCAATTGTGAGTGGTCCCGTCTTCATCCACACCTTGCCCTACAGGCGTATTTGAAAAATAGGGTGATAGAGTGGTTGAGTGGGGCCATTCTGACGTGACTGGATCGAACTGCCCTCGTCTAATCGTACTGTAATAGCTGAGGCGCAAAAACGTCGACAGAGCACAGAAAACGTTCCTACCTGTCAAATTTCTTTCTTATTTGACGATTTGAGAAGCATTTGAAAAGTCAGCCGACAGACCATCACTGGAACTGAATAGCTGAGTCAGTCAAAGACCTAAACGCTAGGCTTTAGCCCTACTGGATCCATGAAATGTTGGATTAAGCTACCAAGAGAAAAAAAGAAGACAAAGCTGGAACTACTACTGCTTCAATTTTACCAAACCTTCCAAACAGGCTCATCAGAAGTAAATAGCTGAGTCAGATCATGTAGTACTTTCGAAAGAAAAAAAAAATAAGAGCCGGAAATGACTTCCATGGGAATCCGCGATCAATGGGTATGCATGTAACAACTTTTATTCACGCCTTTGAAATACGCATTCACAAGTTGGTGACCTTCAAGAGGGCCGTTCGATTAGCCATTATGAGGATTGCTCGCGTTTGCCTGTTTCGTCACTTTTCGGGAATTTTCACAGTTGGGGCAAGGTCGCTCCTTCCACACCAATCCACAATCAGCGTGCCAATCGTCAAACTATTTCTTCGACTTCGATGCAATCCCAAGTAGTAATCAGAGTGAAATCAGGAAGAGCAGGCATCATGGAAATGAAACGACTTGACGGCGAGAACAGTTCTTGTGCTATACTGAACTTTTTTATTTGCGCGAACTACAATCTGTCTGCGACATTGACGTTTTTTTTGCGCTCCCAAGTAAGTGCAAACTGAGGAGGCGTCTTTTTCCCGTCCGAATACCCGGGGGACTTTGGCCAGGAACCCGCAGACGTTTAGGTGCAGCCGAATCCATCTCTGCAGAAACAGCTAGTTCCAGAAATGTCGTGTGCGGTGTTTCTAGTCCAATAATTTGATTAACTTTGCTTCTTGTTCTAACTTTGCATTCTCCATGAACCTATCGATATCCAGCACATAAATTCTCCCATTATTAATTATCATATGCTTTCCTTTGAGTGAAAAACAACTCTTGAGACTGTGGTGGAATAGAAGCATAACACTAGGCCAACTTACCTAGCTGTAATTTTTAATAGGATTGAAGAATGAGTAAACGTGTGTTTCATACTTCTTTGCAGTTCCTCGCTGCAGACCACTTCAATCACCGTAACAACCAGCATGTGGAATGAAGCTGTGGAATCAGGGTCCAAAATGACCTGTATTGTATAGAACATGCTCGCTCAACAAGCAGGGATCGCATTACACACGTACAAAACCGTAATATTTATTAGACATGTCCTACCGAATGGCTTAGAGATCCCAACAAGGACATCATGACAACAAACAAGAAAAACCAAAGATACAAGTCAAAAACATCTACAATTTCTTATGAGAAAAAAAATGAAGTGGAACGTATGAGAAAACTCTACGCTCATAAGCATCATTTTACACAATAGAAACTACAGTACCAATACAAATATATCTACAAACCAAAAAGGCAAAGAAAAAGGTCAGTTTTGCTGCATTGTTTTGACGACTTTCAGGTAGGCAGTGACATCTCTGTCTTTAACTGGACAGACAGACAATCATGGTTGAACAGCAATGACTAAAACTTTAGAGTTCAGAGGTGTTTGCGGAGCAATATCTCCTTAAAGGCTCCTGCAAACAGTCAACGAAAAAAGTAAGGAATTTGCAATGACGCAATGCAGGGAACGCTGGCACGTATCGAGTCCGTCCATCTGCAAGTTTCAACAGTTCTCCGCGAACATTTCGTAACATTCCGAACGCCTTACATTAATTCATTGCCAACGACTTTTCTTCTTGGCCGAAGCGCCCTCGTCATCCGTTGATTGGGCAGAAGCTGCTGCAACTGGTGTTTGTTGCGTTTGCGGATTCTGCGCCATAATACGAGCGTTGATTTCATCGATTTTTTTCTTCCATTCAGGGCGGGGATCGGATACGACCTGGAAACCAGGAGATGAATATCATCAATGAACCAATTTGTAAGCGATCAACAGGTCAAACTAAACCGAAACGTTAGTATTTCAAGGATCATACTAAAGCTTACCTGTGGCCTGATTTTGGATGACTCGAGTTCAGATGGCTTAAAAGTTGCTGCAAATGACTGCTGAAAAATATTCTCTAATTGAAATATAATTAAATATTTAAGATAAAATTTAAGTGAAGTTACCAATTATCCTTACCTTGAAAGCATTTTTCATCGCTAGTAGTCGATTACTCGGGGCCGCTCCGGCAGGACCAACATTGCTGGAAAATCAAAATACTTCATACCGCTGTAAAATCAGAAAATATATTTAATTTCAAATACATCCTCACGGATTGGTATGCTGCCGAAAGTTAAGAAAATCTGCACCAAAAATCTAGGGTTCAGAAATGTCTTACAATGTAAGTGTCTTTTATATTTTCCTTTTCGTTTTTTTTTTTAATTAAATTCGTTTTTCGATGCAACAACCAAGGATAAACGAGCTACAGACTACATCTGACAAAAAAGCATCTGAATGCTATAATCTTACTTACTCTGTAGACGTCGCTGCTCTTATCGCATCTCGCACAGTAAGGTTACTTGATCCACGAGGCTTCGTTTCTTTCAGTGGATCGAGTTCAGCACCTAAAAATAGATTGCCGATTAAGATCTGAATTCCGAAAAAGTAACTGCATTCTCCCACCTTTACTACCAGGCACTGGGCGAGTTTTGGGCTTATATCCCAGACCGAGTCGTGCTTTTGGCTTCAATGCTCCGGATCCATCACCTTGGCGCTGGGCACGGAACCAGGCAGATTTCATCGCCAGCGAAAGAAGAGCTTGCGGAACCTGTACTACTGTTGTCAATCCATATCACACTTGAAAGAAAGTCAACCACTACCTCTTGATTAACACTCTCAAGATTGCGTACAAGATGTCCAGCCATTTCCATGTCCTTGTCAGTGATCAAAGTGTAAGCCCAGCCACGCTGACCTTAAATTTTTACCGCAATAAGACACCAAAAAGTGGAGCGTAACCGCCTCGGCTTTACAACTAGGTTCACGTTTGTTTCGTTTTGAAAGGTCATTTTAAGCGTAATTTTTACAGTTTGGCTCCTAACTACGATCTTTGCCAATTAAAAGAGAATATTCAGATTAGACCTCAAACCGTTCTAACCTGCTCTTCCGGTTCGTCCCACTCTGTGCACATGTGTATCAATATCCCTCGCTAGATCATAATTAACAACAGTTCGAATTTCCGGGATATCCAAACCACGCGCTAAAAGAGGCATTAGTGCAATTAGGACAGGATTTACGATAAATCGAGAAGTGAATAGAGTACTGGCAACTGAAGTACAGTACTCTCAGCAGCGTGCTTCACCTGCAACATCTGTAGCTACCATAATATTGACTTTCTTGCGAAACGCCTGCAAATGTTCGTTCCTTTCATGTTGCAGCATGTCTCCATGCAACAGAACTAGCTCGAAATCGCGTGCCTGCAAGAATTATCTTGGATTATCTGCCACAATACCATAAATAATAAGAAAATAGATGTGTGAAAACGGTTACCCTCAGCTTCTTCGCAAGATCTTCTGCATTCACCTTCTTTGTAACGAAAATGAGTACTTTTCCCACTAGAAATGGAAGTGTAATGATTCCAGGCAAAAATGGGTATTCTTTTAAAACAATAATAAACAAAAAGCGCACTTGTTCCAAAATCAACCAGTCTCTTTGTAAGCCACACCCATTTTGTGTCTTGTCGTGGCAGCACTTCAACAGTTTGGATTACGTCAGCATTGGCCTAAAAAAAGCGATGTGCTACTTACCAAAAGACTGATTTGAACAAAATAACTCTTAGAGAAGAAGTGCAAAATGCCTCGCAAAATCAATGAGTTCTCGATAGCGCTCCGCTATGCGCGGTTTTATGAAAAAGCGATATGTAAATGATATGGTACAATAATATGACATATAATATGATGTGATATATGTGATATATATTACATGATGGTGTATAAGATAGGTGAGCACCAGCTGCACTGTTTTGAAACCGCACACGATGAAAGTATTGGGATCACCAGCGGAATGAAAACTACGGCGAGAACGGCACTTCTATAGAACCAGCCAAATTTAAAGAAATAAGCAATCCCACACAAAATTATCTGTATTTATCTGGAGAACATCAAACGACTGAATAAACTAGGTTAGATATATGTTGTGCTGATGACAAGAAGGAAGTCAGAAACTAGACAACAAACCTCTCCAACTTCTCCCTGAACAATGCGAACGGGATCGCGAAGGGCATCTCTTGCTAGGCGTTCTACCTACAAAGAATACTTTCATCTTTACCAACACCAAATCAAACAATGAAAACGAGAGGAATTCTTTGTTCAAAAAATTCGAGTCAATATTCTTTTTGCTTCTGGATAACTAAGGGCTAAACCTCTTCCAAATACGGCAAACTTTACCTTGTGTTTGAACGTAGCACTGAACATAAGGCATTGACGGTCAGGACGTATGTGGTCCGAAATGGACTTCACTTGAGCCTCTGTAATTTCAAAGTTCTAATTTTTAACAACTATCGAGAAGATTTTCAATGAACGATGGACAGATTTCTAGTCACGAAAAATTTTCAGGAAAAAAAATGACGTACCAAAACCCATGTCGAACATTCTGTCAGCCTCGTCGAAAACTAAGAATGTCGTGCGTAGAAAATTTGTTGCTTCAATTTTCACCAAGTCAATTATACGACCCTAAAATTCGACGAATTCATCATATGAAACTGCCGCAGTGAAAAGTCGTGGTTCAGCCTTTCGGCAAGCAAAAAGAAATGCAGGAAATTCGTTCAACGAATCCTTGAAATACCTTCGAGAAGACTATTCACAATGAAATTACCGGAGTGCAGACTACTAGTTCAGCCCCTTCATTTTTAAGCTCATTCGATTGTTCCCACTTGCTTCCTCCTCCGTATGCACAAATTACATTGATGTTGTAGATTTTGCAGAAGCGCTTTGCTTCCTGGTAGACCTAAAGCGAAAAGCTTCCAACGGTTATTACACGGAAGTAGTGAATATTAACGATTGGAAATCTGACTTGTATGGCCAATTCTCTGGTTGGTACTACGACAAGTGCAATAGGACCATCACCGACGTCCAGATCACGTTGATCCATGATATGCACTATTGCAGGCCACAGGTAAGCCGCGGTTTTACCACTTCCTGTCTTAGCTATACCAAGCACATCACGTCCACTTAAAGCAGCCGGAATAGCCTAAAGAAGATTAGTTTGCACTTGCAAATTTCCGCACAAATCAGAGTAGCAGAGAAAACCTGGCATGGAACAGCAAAACGAATAAAAATAGAATTGAGAAAGAGAAAATGAAGAAATGATAAAGAAACAGAAGTCAACCGTTTCAAGTGTCATTTGCTCAAATAAGAAAAATTTACCTGAGCTTGGATAGGAGTTGGCTGTTCATACTCGCTTTTGCGAATTGCATCCATCAGCTGCTTATCGAAGCCAAAGTGGGCAAAAGAGCACACTGGCTTAGGAGGGTGGAATCCACCTACGCGGAGTCCCAAACGTTCTCGCAGTCGCACAACCTCGACATGGTTCAGCTTGCTGCAAAAAGGACACTTTCCAGGTCAAGTTAATAAGTACGAAGTCTGTTATAAAAGAAAAAAAACTATCTTTTTCATCCTCGTATTCAATTTAAAATAGCTTGTGTTAAAAGTGATTTAGCGATTTCTTTTCACTTACTCAAATCACCAATTCACACGAAAACCGCTACGAAGGTTTACGAAACATTTAAAAAAGGACCGTACCTAATTTCATCATGTTCGGCATAGAATACTTTGTTGAACTCTGGATAAGTGATAGCCAGATGGTCTATGGGCGGTAGAGGATCAATCACCTAAAGATAAGGAAACAATACTGGATAGCATGCAAGACTCCGATGAACTGAGAAAGTCTACGACTAATTCTACCTTCTTCCATGTCCAGATCACATTGCCATCCTCATCATATTCGTATTCTTCCTCTTCGTTGGCGATTTTGTCCTTGTGCTCCTCGAGATATCTAGAGGAACTCTCATTGTATTACTTGGTCTCAGATAATTGTAAACATTTTGAAGAACATCTGGCATGCAATCTGCATACAAAACTGTCTTATTTATTGTTATTTATTATTGCAGGATGTACAACTTATAAAATAAATATTATTGTATTAACTCACTTAAAGTACGACTCCTGCATGTCTTCTTCATCAATGTCCGCTCTGCCGATGCCCTTTTTGTCAGCATCTGTGTCCTTTCCACTAGCACGGTCCTTCTCTTTTTGGACTGAGATCGCCTTGTCTTTAGAAGCCTGAAACAACAAACTGATGGATCCAGAGTAAACCTTTCCATACCATATATCATTAATCACCTGGGCATCAATCTCTGCCATGAAGGCATCCAACTCATCCTCTTCGTCATCCTCGGCAGGTTTCTTTGGTTCCTCGTCTTTGCTTTTTCGGCTACTCTTACCATCACGTTCACGATCACGATGCGAAGACGACCGACCATCCTCATCCCAACGACGACGGCGAGACGATGATGAAGACGACGATTGATCGTCATCTGAATCCTCGCCCTCGAGGTATCTAATATAGGTAGGTTAACATATGGTACTGGACGGAGTGCATAGTCATCTGAAAAAGTATCCTGTTGCATAAACACATGATATGTGTATGTGCTGGGCGTAGAGATTGGAGAACGTTCTAGGTGAAAAATGTGTTGAGAACTTCCACTAACTCATCGTCGTAGAGACGTTTCTTTCGTCCTTCCTTTTCAGTTTTTGCTCCATAGTACATAAGATTTGCATACTAAAACTTAGCACTGGTAGACGAGTTCAAATCTATGCAACAAAAAAAACCGAGAACCTCCTCTTCCTTCTTCTTCTCCCTGTCTCGAACAGACATGTAACTGCCAGCAACGAAACCCGGTCCACTGGATGTAGTAAGCGATTGAGGAGGTGGCACAGAGTTCATACTGCCTGGAAGGAAAAACAACGAAAATGAAAAAAAATCTAACCACATTATCATTAATTCCAATGCTGCCTTTTGCATGAAAACGGCGCAACCATTTAGGAATTTAATTGTTTTCATTGAATACACTTTCACTGAAAATCAAGGGGCACAAATTTTGGGTGGAATAGTTACCGTTTCCTTTGCGTCACATATCGTGCAGAAAAGTTGAATTGCGAAGAATATTGATCTACCTTCATCATGAATGAATTTTAGTGAAAAATGAGGCAGAAGAGCGATAAAGTGAAAAAAAAAAACTAACCGGCTCTTCTTGCAAAAATCGGAACTTTCGACATTGCTTAAAGACCTAGCTTCTTTTCAAATCTCACAAAAAAAAGATATCTGTCAAACGAACAGTGCTATCCCACAAACATGTCAGAAAAACCAGAAAACCAACTTTTTTAACAAAAATTAGGTACTCTCACGGGTGGCTGATTGAAGTCTCCGTCAAACATGAACAACACTTATCTTTCCTCGTAGAATTAAAACAAGTTTTCACTTACTTGAGCTCGTCCACTTGCGATCATCACGTACATTGGATGTGTTTGAGGAACTATTTGAAGAAGCGGAAACAAATCTTGACTGATAATTTCCACGGTACGCCATCTAAACATTCATTCGTATTGCAGCATAGAAACCAACAATTACGGAGAGCTTCCCCGGTAAATTGCCATCAGTTCACGCTGGTAAAATCCACCTTCACGGATATTTCATGATAATAACAGGTAATTATAAGATTAAATTTGCGCTGTTTGTAACCTCTGGAAGTGTTTCGTTTCCAAAGAGCAGTAAAAACGGACAGCATTCGAGAAAAGAAACATTTCTACGGGAAAAGAAGTGTTGAAAATAGAACATACAAATACAGATACAGGATTTTGGGTAAAATGTAGTTGCGGGCTACTCAGTGCCGCCCTTGTTTTTTCAAGTAAATAATCAAACCAATCGGGGCCCTAAGGCCTAAGCATTAGTCTTAGAGGATCTCAGACATGTAAACTAAAGTTACTACGAGAATAAAAGTAAGTAGGAGCGTCGGGAAATAACGGCGCCACTGAGTGCCCCCACCCAACTACATTTTACCCCAGGATTTCTATGGTAGAAAAGCAAATCAACAAGAGAAAGAACTGAAGAAAAAAGAGAGGAACATTTCAAAAGCACGTACGGAAAATAAAGAACACTTCGCAGACGAATCGCATCCGTGAAACCGTGCTCGCTCGGTCGCGCGACGTTGCGGCGCGACTTCGGGACGTGTTCGCACGGGATTGATCGAGCACGAACACGTCCGTGACGTGTCGAGACGAGCGCTTGTCGCATGTTTTTGCTCTACTTCCACGAAACCAAAAACGTGAAATCGTAAGTCGTAACGTCGCAGGATGTCGCGTGGTTTTTTCATTTTTTTCATTTTTTCCCGGATTTGAGCCTTTAGCGACTCCTTGGCGAATCTTAGCGAATCTCCTCGCCGTTGACGTCAATTTTGTCAATGAACGCATATGACGTATCGCTTGGTTATTTGCCCTTTCTTTGAGAATGTGCTCCGCATAAATGTGCTTAACGAGACCCAATACTTTGCCTTCGTTCCAGCCTTGCAACCGATTCCTCACGAAATTTCACGTTTCTAGGAAAATCCCTCGTTTCTTGATGTTCGCCATTCATTCGCATCCTCGTTCTAGCCTTTACAGAAGCCATTTTTGATATTCATGTGGTCTAGATACAAATTTCTTTGGTGAGGGAAAAATAAGGGAGGAGAAGTGGATTAATTTGCAAGAGAAATGGATCCTGTTCTGTTCTCGTGAGTCTAGTCAAGTTTAGATTAGATCTCGTATCGAATGAAATATCGACTGTGTGAAAGACGTAGCAATCGTTATTGTTTGGATTTCGGAAAAAAAGATCGATCAACTAGGGAAAAAATGAGGAACTCGAACCACGGTAGTACGGCCTCTTTGTGCCTAGTTAAGGAACCCAGGATTATTGGTTTTTTTTCAGCAATTATTTCCGTTCGAGTTTTTTTTTCGTGACAATTTGTCGTTAATTGCAGCTTAATGGATTTTTATAACACGTTTTTTTGTAACTTGACAGACAGCTGATTTCGTTGTTATAGGCATATTCATTCCTGAGAATGCGCTCACGTTAGTCAAAAATACCATATTCTTAATGCTAAGAGTACTGCTGTAATCCGTATCAGGTTGACGACATGGGAGTCAACATACAGGAGTTTCATTTTTGCTAGGTAGTGATCGATTCTGGACTGGGTGATCTAGGTGTGATCATCCTCAATACCTATCAATAGTGAAACCCCCATTTTCGTACACGACAGTTTTTCGGGGGCGGGGGGTACGGTACAGAGGCATAATAACAAACTTCGTGAACATTGTTTACATCACCACGTATCATCCGAATTTGCATAATTTGCATAACGGCATGACGTCACGTTCTAAAAACTTTCTCTTCACGATATAATCCTATTTTTGGTATACACTAGTCAAAATGAGCATTCTTATTAGCACAAAGTAGGAAGGAAGAAAAAATATCTCTTGGGACCTAAATGTGGTCGAGTCAGAACGACATTAAGTTCTTTGTAGCTCTGTAAGCGGCTGTGCTCGAAGCGGCGCGATGGAGCGTAGCGGTTGGAATCGACTATCGCGAGCTGCAACGATGAGTGGCACTAGCCAAGGGTCCCACCACGATTCGCCGCATCGCTTCGAACGCGACTGCTTACGGAACTACACCGAGCTGCATTGCGTTTTGAACCTACTACAACAGCATTTGAGCGATATCTTTGCACCTCGTCCACGAACGCTTGAATCTTTTGTTTTCAAGGATAGCTGATGCAGTTTTGTAGTTTTCTGTGTAAGAAAACATAATCATGTGTACAATTGCACGCATATGTCTGCCATTTACTTGCAGTTAATAGGATCCGCTGTGATTGAAGATACATTTACGTTGACTAGCAAACCTAATTGTTTTATCTTTAAAATCAGTTTATCTGCTTTGTGGCAAACCTTTATTTTGTTTTTTTTTTCAATAATAAACACAATTGAATACTAAAAACTAATGATACTGCTGTTTACGTGCAGTAGTTCCGGAAACTGATTGGTTTGCTGCTGAAAACTTGATTTTGAGAGAAATCGATGGGAAAAGAAATGTTATGACAGCGGCTGAGTGAATCGGTGACATCGCGTAACGCTTGAAACCACATAAACCTCAAAAATCACTAATAAATTGACAACCTTTAGTTTAGTGCTGTTCTGCGAATTTGCTTAGTTCCCGTTTTCAGATAAAACGTAGTATCAAAAGGTTGCAACTAAGGGGACGAAGAAAGGGCGTTATTTTGGGAAATTTTAAGTGGCAGGTGCGTTTGTTGGCGCGTACAATTTACTCGTTTGGCATCGTTAGAAAAGTTTGTTCTCAGAACTTGCTGGATGATTTTCACATTTGTTCGACTTAGATTCTGTAGTAGTGCTAAAACGAAATGAAGCACGTGTGGTTGCCTAAGCGGCTCGTATTCTCTGTTCAAAGAAACAGCATTGAGAAGACAAATAAATGCATACAGGACCGCTTCGGTTCATTATCTGTACAGAAGCTGTGTAATTTCTGAAAGCCAAAGCCGACCTCGAGTCAGTGCAGTGCCTCTATCCCAGAAAATATGGGAACCAGTGAAGGTCCATTGAATTGCTGTGAACACGTCGTGGTCATTCAGATTAACATTAAGTCAAGACGTGCGCTTATCTCCTCACGAATCTATTCTTTCTCACTTTGTGTATTTCAGAGACTTCATCATGTTAATTATTAAGGTCAGTGTGTTGCAATTGATTTTCTTCAGCACTATTTTTGTTTTGTTTTTTTTTTGCGAATTTGACTGTTTTCGGAGCATCTTTATGCGAAATCCAAAATTATTTTGGATGTTTTCCAAGACTTTTCATACTGAATGTGTTCCTGCCCGGGTTAGAAAGTGTCCTCTTAGGCGAAGAACTTTGAGTGGTCCTTCTATGTACTACAAATTCCGCTTCTTCGATCTTTTACCTATTAAACAGCACTCAAATTCATCTTCTTACATGTGTTGTTAAAGATAAAAATAATTCCTTCGGAAACTGCTAACTCTTGTTTTCTTTCCTCGTTGTTTACTTATTTTTTTGCTCTTTTATGGTTGTCAATTCGTAGTCAAATTTTATGAACGTGCTTTCAACCTTATCTTATTGAGGACTACAACTGTTCTGTGAATAAGAGGTTTCAGATGTCTTTCAATCGAATTTTTAAGAAGAGATCGGTCTTTCGGTACTTCACTGGTGCAGGAGTATTTTATTGTGTTGCACACACCATAGTTCGTCATATTGGGGAACTAGTGATCTGTTCTGGACCATCGATGTTTCCAACCATTTACGATGGGGATCTTGTTCTTGCTGAAAGACTAAGTGAGTCTTCTTCTCCATAATTGTCCTGAAGTTGTCAATATTAGTTGCAAATCAATACTAACTGCGTATTAGCTCCATATGGATCCAGTCGTGTTACGAAAACTTTCTCATACGTATGGCACTAAAATAGTATTAATCAAAATCGACCCTTAAAAGCAAATTACTTATTTTCATAATATTCTTGTGGCTAGCGCTTGACTCGAAGACAAACGACTATCTGTCTAGGCGTGAAAAATAGATTGGTGTCACTGAAAAGCACAGTGAAATGCCTTGGGGGATTCAGCTCTGCCAAATGAACTCTGGAGTTTTTACTGAATAAGTGTCGAATCGATATAGAATTTAGGTGTGACCTCTGGGAATATACATCGTGGTGATATTGTTGGCTGCCTGAGTCCACATGAACCAGATCAGTTACTCTGCAAAAGAGTGGTTGCCAAGGTTTGCATAAATATTATTTTACGCAGATGTGGCTAATATTACCGTAATATTCTATTCAAATCAATTCCTCCATTTCAAGCCTAATTCACTACTCTTGCTCTTAAACTGGTTTAAGTTACCTTCACGTTCGTTTTTTTTGATAAATCCTACCAGATTCGTATTGAGTTCTCCATAATCTTTCACCTTGCTTTAATGTCGTACAAAATAGCCATTGCTGACACTTATTCTGTTAAGATTCATTCAGCTAGTCTATCTTATTTCGTTAAACGCAGTGCATAATATTTTCCCAATTTAGGAGTCTGATCCTGTAAGTAGTGACCTATTGCCTAATCACCGAGTTCCACGAGGGCACGTTTTTCTGCAAGGGGATAACTATTCAGCTTCGACAGATTCTCGACATTTTGGACCAGTTCCGGCTGGACTAGTTCAGATCAGACTCAGCCTACGAATATGGCCTATCTCCAGGTGCTTCTTGACCTTCAGATCTTCGTATCAAATTTTCTTTGTTCACTTCTCCGTTTGTAAATATTAGTTCCTGGGATTTCAAACCCAAGCTTTTTATATTTAAAACATTCCTGATTTGGACTATTCAGATTTATTTAGATTTGGATGGCTGTCAAACCATTGGTTTTGGGAGTCGGAAGAGGACATGAAACGTAATTCAAATGATCATACTCAGTCCTCGAGATTTTATCCACGCAGCTGACGAGTACTCGCTCATCAGATACGTATATAGTACTAGTAAAAAAGCTGTAGCATATCACTATCGATAGTTCTATTCTTTCAAATGCCACCTAACTTATTACGGGTCTGTATCTTATATTTCCTTGTATTTTCTTTAGTCGTGTATCAAATGGTGCTACCTCGTACGTACCATGCAGGATGCTCATTTCAAGTCTGTCATTTGCTTCGAATCCTTCTCGATAAATCTTCGAAATCCCTTTTTCTGTCGCTATAGCGATCGTTTCGAACGAGTTCCTATTTTGCTAAGCTAGACAAAGATGATTTTGTTTCATGTTTTGTGCGTTTGGCTCAGATTTCTATTTACATCCCTTTGTCATCCTCATTCTGTCGTTGCTCAATTTGTCTTCGAACAATGGTCCTTTTTTATTGCGAAAGGTGATTGCAGGTTGAAGGAACTACAATTTGGGCATCAATTTGCCTGACACGATGGCCGTGAATGGCGTTTACATCGTGTTGGGGGAGGCGAACACTGTGATTGCGTTGCTAAACAAGGCCAGGAGGTGAGTTCTTTCATTATTATTTTTAATTACTTATTATTATATTATATTATATACTTATTATATTACATATTTTTATCATTATATTATATTATATTATGTTATTATACTATTATTTATTATCATTATTTTCTTTAATTATTATTTTTTTCGAATCATCTTACTCCTTTGATGCTCCATACCCATCAACTTTAATGTATCGGTTTGCAAATCCCGGACAATGTTTCGCGGTGCTATTTTTTTGAAATTTATCTCTACCTTACTTTATATATTAATCCTCCATGGTACCAGCCCTTGACTGCGTATAATCCTAAAGTGATCTTTTCCAGGCAATATCAGCTTTCACATCAACCCCCCTCCCTTGAAGATACGGAACCGCTTCTGCGAAATTTCGCGGACTTGAAGGAAGTTCTCAATGAGGTGATTGAAATTCATTATTACATTCTTATACTATATATTATGTTTGTTATTATATTTAAATTATTATTTCTACTATAATTTACTTGGTAATTCATTTTTTTTTTATGTTGGGAGGGTGTTTAGGTGGCTGACTTGGGTGACATGAATCCGTTAACTTATTTGTCACCTTTCCTGGATGTGATAAAAGCGCAAAATACAAATGGACCTATAACGGAAGCTGCGCTGTCATCCGTGGCCAAGTTTTTGAGCTACGGGTTGATTGACGCTAACAGGTAAGTTATTACAGTAGTTTCGGGTCGTTTCGATTCCTTTGAAGTTTTCTTGTAAAGGCCTTACTAATTTGTTTGCGAACGCCATTCTATTTTAGTATAAAAGCTTCGAATGCTGTCGAATCGATTGCCTATGCAGTTGTCCACACGAAATTCATCGGCGGCAAAAGTAGTGGCAGCGACGAATGTGTGCTTTTCAAAATACTGCTTGTACGTTTCATACTCGATTTGTGGTCTATATAATGCTCACTATTGACTTACATCCCTCACCGTCTCATCACCTTTAGGTGCTGAGATCCTTGCTCCTATCCCCACCAGGGGCTCAATTATCCAATGAAGCGGTGTGTGATATGATGCAGTCATGTTTTCGGATAGTTTTCGAACAACACCTCTCACCGTTGCTGAGAAAAGCCGCGGAAGCGACTCTAAGCGATATGACGCAGTTGATTTTCACCCGATTGCCGACTTTTCATGAAGATGCTAGGCATCCGTATATTAGAAAATTGGTGAGTGTTACTTGGTTACGTGTAATTTGATCTTAATCTGGTTGCGAACGTATAAAAAAATTGTTATCACATTTCCGAATACTTCCAACTGATTCTCGCATAACGAAGTATCTAGTGCCTTCGGTTTATGTCTAATTTTTCTCAGGTAATGAACACAAAAGGAGAAAAACGTCGGAGGCGACGCAGGAAAACTGAATCTGGAGCAGAAAGCGAAAAGGTATCCGTACAGTTACTAAGATTGTTACCTTGGTTTGATATAGTTGGAAACTAGTCTCATTAAGGATGATATTGAGGTGGTTCAGCCTGCAGCAGTTCCGAAAATTCCTCATGTTCCCGGCGATCTGCCTTCCATAGATTCAACGGAAAATTTGATTACTAACGAGACAACGCCACTTGTGAAGAATGAGGGAGATGCTGCTAGTTTAGGTAGAGATCCTACGTTGGCTTTTTTTTCTCTCGATTCATCACTTTATTCTGTTTTTTATCCTGCTCAAACTTTTTTTGGAGTCATTTTGGATATTTGGAGTTGTGTTTCTTTATTATTTTATTTGTATGGTTTTGAAGAACAATTCCCGAAAATGAATGTTGACAATGCAAAAAATTACAAAATTATTGACTTACCGCTACCGCTGTATTTTGACTGTAAGATTAATAATTCACGAAAAACTCATAGACATGGGTCACTTACTTGTTCTTTCTCTATTCAACGTGCTTTGTCTCAAATCTCAGAAAAGAATGACTTCAGGCACCTTATATCCTTATATATAGACATAAATCCTGCATCGGGCCAACTTATTTGTTAGATCAGTTACTTCTGAAATCTCTTCAAAACCAGTTTCGCCCCCACGAAAAGTCGTTTAAATGGTTTTAATTATCTCTATGCTATATGTCTCACTTCATTCTTTCTTAATTTTTTTCTTTCTTAATATTCCAGTTTTTATCGTAAAGCGTCATTTTCCTTGACGTCTAAATTTTAGGATATGACATGGTTCTAACCACTGATCCTCCATGCGATTGTGTAACAGCCCCGGATATGCCACCTCCTCAAGTAAAACTTGTGGAGCCAATAGATCGAGCTGAGGAGAAAGCCGTCGAAGCAGACAGCGAAGGAGAGGACGATGCACTGGAGACGAAAGAGGTACGATTTGTACTTTCAGAAATGTCCCCAATTTCATTGGAAATAATTTCTGGATTTACAGCCGCCTATGGTAAGGCAGCAAAATACTTCTGCCAAAGATCCGTTGCCAGAGGAAACAGAAGAAGACAACGTCGAACAAGTTGGGAATGCGGTCCAGTTGCCATATGGCTTACCATGTTGTAGAGAATTGCTCAGGTATCTATTTCATAGCTTCTTATAGTTCAATTCTATTCACAATTTTATGCCTGCTGAGATTTTTTGTTCCTTAATTCAGAACTCCGCTTTTTCTAATGGTTCCCAAATCTAGAACTCCACTTTTTTCAGATTTCTTATTGCTCTCTCGAATCCACTAGATCGTCAAAATACTGAATCTATGGTTGTTCTCGGTTTGAATCTGCTCACTGTGGCTTTGGAGGTGAGCGGAGACCATTCATCAGTTTTTTTTTTTTGGCTGATTGCTGTTTACTGGTATTGCAATTTATTTTCCTTCTTGTATTCTACAGTTCTTTTCAGGCAGCAGCCGATCACCTTATGAATTATTCGTTTCTGATGCCACTTATTAGGGATAATCTATGTAGGTCGTTGCTACAGGCGAGTTGATTTCTATCGTATTATATCAATTTGTTATATAACAGTTTCTCACAAATTTTTCTTAAAAATTTAATATTGAAAGTGCAACAAGAAATTAATCATTTATGCGGATTGAAATGAATAAATGCGAATGCAAAATTGAAATCAAGCACAAATTCTACAAACGTATTTAACAACCTAGTAATATGGCAATCATCATGGTATTACTTCAAATACTGTTAAATACATTGATTAAATTTCAGCTTTTGGATACGGAGAAACTACCAGTATTGGCAGCAACGAATCGTGCATGTTTCCTCTTATTCGAATCCATGCGTAGTCAGTTGAAATTACAGCTGGAGGCGTATTTTCACAAATTAAAGGGCATTGTTATGAATGACCAGGTAAAGTCAACTTTTGGATCCCCTAATCAAATGATATATGGATATATTACTTAATGGATTTGTTCAGCGTACAACAAGTTACGAGCAGAAAGAAATGGCTTTAGAATCAATTGTACAACTGTGGCGAATTCCGGGATTAGTCACGGAATTGTACTTGAACTACGATTGTGATCTTTACTGCAGGTTTGCTGGGTTTTTTTTTCGAAACCAGTTGGGGGCATGGAATTAAGGATTCTATCACTCCATGTGCATTGTTTGATTAACAGTCCGGTCAAAATTGCCTGACTTGTGGTGTAACTAGTTGGAGTTAGGAGCTAAGCGAGGAACCAGCGCGCTTTTTTTGCCACAACCATCCACGCAATTGCAACCCAAGCCAGGTCGTTTTGACCCGATAAAATATTAATATTTATTTGACTGTTCATTAGCTACTATTTGATGCAATTCTGTAGTACTATTTTGAAGATGCTGTTCGTTTCATTATCCTTTATGATTAACCTACCTTTTTGCAGCAACATCTTCGAAGAACTGACCAAACTCCTTGTGGAAAACGCATTTCCATTGTCCGGACTACATGCCCACTCGTTAATTTCTTTGGATGCTTTGCTCGTCGTCATCGACACAATAGATCAGAACTGTGTATGTCGTCAGGCGGCATTGATAGCGCCATCTGTGGGCTCAGAGTGAGTTATAGGTTTTAATACAGTATTATAGTCGTCTGCTGATCGGTCGACAATTTGATTGTTTGAGCCAAATAGAATATTCCATAGATCTACATTACGTGCTTTAAAGGTGTTGTTTCACGAAATTTTCGATGGTGATATCTATCAGGAGTAGATAGTAGTAGGGGTATAGTTCACGAGTTTAAGAGGAATCACGACCAGTGCTTCCTAGCAATACAGGAAATATGGTGTAAAACAGCTTTATGTGATCCCGTCCTCCCTACGACGTAACTTCTTGTGGAATGAAGGCAATCCGCACCGCGTCTGTGATTGTTTGGGTGAGGCAGTTTGTCCTGCTTGTTGGAGTTAATTCGATCACGATCACTTAACGATGACGGAGTTTCCCATCGTTCAATCGTGCAATAACTTACGTCTTTGGGAGAGGAAAACACCTAAGACCGCTATGAGGCGTTTTGATGGATTGTTGGGAAGAATTGAGCGTAATCCTTTTCATGCTAGCGAACTTCTGAATTCCGCTACTCCTATCTACTCGTGCAGGCATCCTAACATCGAAAATTCCTGATAAATTTCTCCATATCCGGCTAACATATATAAGACTCCTGTAATGGATCTATAGTTGAAAAATAACCGTCACCTTACTTTTGTTTTAAAAGTAGTGGAGCTTCGATACATTCCTAGAATGAACTATTTCGATGTGGTGTCTCCAGAAAATTGCCTTCTCGATAGGAGAACATTGCTTTGTGCATAAAATAGGAGGTTCAGAGTCAATCAATGGGACGTAAATCTAGGTATTTGGGGATTTATATGAAATGGAACCTAGTAGAGATCAGGAATAGTTCAAACAAAGCGTTTTGGTTACCTTATAATAAGTCTCAGGGCGGGTGTGGTGTAGCGGTTAGAGGTTCTGCTTCCTGCACGATCGATCGGAGGTTCGAATCCGCCCTAGTGCTCACCAAGCCTTTCATCCCTCCGGAGTCGATAAATTGGTACCAGACTTGTCTGGGAGGATAAAAGCACTGACTTGACACATCGGCTAGCCATCGCAAGTCATTGTATAGGCCAGATACACGTTCGTAAACCTCAAACGATTCTGAACTGAAGTGAACATGGGGGCGCATCCCAAGCGGATTGATTAACGCCAAAAACTTTATCCTTTATCCCTTGTAATAAGTCTCGCATCTTTTTTTTATTTTACGATCATGCTTTTTTTTGAAAAAAAAACTACCTTAGAAGACATATATACTTCATTCTTTATCCATGAGAAATGTTTGTTTTTCCAGGTCCAAAACAGCTTCCGCGTTAAACTTTCCTGTTCTCAGCGGATTTCAAATTGGCCAACGCATATTGGCTAGTGGAAGCGATCTAAGCAATAGTTCACCAGAAAGAGGTTAGTTCTTCTAACTGTGACTGATTACCTTTGTAGATTGTAAATAAAATCGTCTTTCAGATATCCCCGAGAATGTGTCCTCGAAGCCACTTATGCCAAGCGCGAATCGTCACGCTCCTTCACATAGTTTGCCGTCAATGGAACAGGTACAATAATTTGTCTTATTATTCTACATCCTTATGCGTAATGCATATAATGGACGAATCAGAATGAACGGAATGGCTCTCAAATAATTATAGTTTTATCTGGAGCGTTTGTTATAGGTGCACTATCAAATGGTCCTTTGTTGCTTCTCTCACCTTGTTGATTGGCTGCAGAAAATTTTGTCATATTGTCAATTTTGGGGGTTTTTTTTTTGGGGGTATTCTAAACTTCTCAAGAATCTAGGAAAACTCTGTAGGAATCCTCTTTGTTTTCAGATTATTGATCAAAAGAAGAGGAAAAAAATAATTGCTGATGGTACTGAGCTCTTCAATCAAAGTCCTAAGAAGGGTAAGTTGCTAATCAAAAATCTCTTCTATTGATATTTTGTATTCACGGAGATGGATTCGGACTAATTTATTCAAAGGAATCCCTTTATGGAGTTATTTATATAATTTTTGTTTTATTGTGAATACTATGAATATTATGTTGTATCTCATCATTTCTGCAGGGATAGAATTTTTGCGCGAGAAGGGATTGTTGGGCGCTGATGCAGCTAGTGTAGTTCACTGGCTCAGAACAAATCCACAGTTGGACAAGAAGAAGATTGCCGATTACATTTGCAGTAGGAAGCATGTTGAGGTAAACTGGCGCAGTTTTTACTCCGTTAGCCACTTTAAAAGCTCTTTCTGATATTTACGACTTGTATTCAAATTGGTTTTGATTCGGGCCTCAGTTTTGCTTGAAAGCAGATATCAATTTCATTATCCAGATATCTATTTGGTTCATATCCAGGTGTTGGAAGCGTTTGTGCGTTCATTTCCATTCGAAAACACTCGGCTGGATGATGCGCTGAGAATGTTTTTGGAAACATTCCGATTACCTGGGGAAGCAGCGGAAATTAGCATGGTTATGCAACATTTTTCTGGTACGGTTATGTCGATTTGTTGTGTTTAGTATGAAAAATGTTTTTTATTCGTAACCAATTCAGAAATATATTGGTAAATTTTTTCCTCGTTAAGACCAATGGTACAAAGCTAACAACGAACCGTTCAACCATGCAGATGCGGCTTTCACGTTATCGTATGCGATTATAATGCTGAACACTGATCAGCACAACCCACAGGTATTTTTTTCTGGCAGCACCATTCCCTTGTGGATTTCCTAAATTATTCTCTTAGGTGCGACGAAACCAACCACCAATGACAGTTGATTGTTTCAAAAGGAATCTGTCCGGTACGAACGGTGGATCGGATTTTGATCCAGATATGCTGATGACAATGTATAACGCTATTAAATCTGAAGAAATTGTCATGCCTGCTGAACAGACAGGACTAGTCAAAGAGAATTATTTGTGGAAGGTAAGAGCTTTTAGGTCTTTTACGGATAAGCCATCTTTTAAGGGTCGCTTGCACGTCGTTTTAGGTGTTACTACGACGAGGCGAATCCTCCGAGGGTCATTTTGAGCACGCCCCTACAGGGTGGAATGACCACGACTTGTTCTCGATCACGTGGGGACCAGCTGTCGCAGCGTTGACCTATGTGTTTGATAAATCAGAGAATGACGTCATCTTACAGGTACTGCTGCATTCCACAGAGTTTAGGTACTTTATTGTTGTAGCAGAATTTGAGAGAGGAAACATAATGCATCCGTTTTTATTTTTAATAACATTTCCGTTGTTTAGGCGAGAAGGACAATTGTCTATTGACCTTAAGAGCCGAAATGCTCATTTGTGGTATGTTTAATTATGTTTTTGTTTACATTTTTTGTTTTCCAGAAAGCACTTAATGGTTTCCGCAAATGTGCATCGATTGCTGCTCATTATGGCATGAAGGACGTGTTTGATAATTTAGTGATTCACCTATGCAAGTTTAGCACATTGATGGGGAATTCGGAAGGTGTGAATTGTCCAAAAATATACTGTCATTCAAGGATGAATTTCCACGTAGAAAATATTATCCTTATAGGCCACGGAGACGACAATTTGGAAATTCAGCGGCAACGAAGTTTGAATGAGAATGTACCTAGCTATCAACATGAAAGAATTTCCGTAGCATTTGGAGAGAACAAGAAAGCACAAATGGCAACGCGTACAATGTTCCAGTTGGTGCATGCAAATGGAGACATCCTAAGAGAGGTTTGACTCAGATAATAGCCTAAAATAAACTTTAACTATGTTGAAGTTATTCAGGGTTGGCGGAATATGCTGGACTGCCTCCTACAATTGTTCCGCGCACGACTTCTTCCCTCTGAATTGACTGAAGTCGATGATTTCGTAGATGAAAAAGGATGGGTGTCGTTAATAAGGGATCATACAGTGTGAGTATTCCAAAAATATTAATTTTCAACAATGAGGATCCGTGATAGATGCGGAGAAGTATGTGTGTAAAAATTTCACATCTTTGTTTCATAAATTGACGAAAAAAAAAACCAAAAATCGACTCGTCGAATAGAATGAAATTATTCAGTTATTTCAATTCATACATTCAACTTTTTCGATCAATGTAGGTAGTTTACTTGCATTAATCAGGATAATTTTCGAGGTTATAGGGATCCTCAGCCCGTACGAAGTGAATCAGGACTGTTGTCCTGGTTTGGTCTCGGTGGTGGTACAAGTGAGGGTGAGCGAAAAAAGTTGACGCCGGAGCAGCAGAACGCCATAAAGGTCAGTAAAGCAAAGTTAATTAATCTTTCATTTTTATGCTTAATCTTTGTTTCTCTTCGATCATGTTTTTCATTTTTCAGTTGGCACAAACTGTCATAGCAGAATGTCGTCCAGCTCAGTTGTTCAACGATAGCAAGTATTTGACTAGTACAGCACTCTCGGAGCTCCTCAGCGCTCTGATTCATGCAAGTCAAGCGGTAGTTGAACAAACGGATTCTCATAAGCCGGTTAGTTTTATCATTATCTCGGCAAAATGTCGTATTTTAACTAAATAATTGAAATTATGCACTTCTATCGTGCTGTGTATCACGCTTCATAGTTGATGCTCTTCCGTAGACCACCTAATTATCGTTCTGCGTATACAGATAGAATTTACGATTTTCTCTCCGGTTAATTTTGTTGGGCAGCCTAATATTTCTTCTACAAGAACTTATTTTTCTGCAGGGTTCACCTTTGAATGGAGAGAACGAAGATGCATTGGTATTCTATCTTGAGCTCATAGTTACGATTTGTTTAGAAAACAAGGTAGGAATTATTTTGCTGTTCTCCTCTTTTTTTCAGGATACGTTAGCGTTAGCGGATTCTTTTTCCATTGAAGTAATATGAGCCTTCTTTTAGGATCGTCTTTCAATAATATGGCCAACAGTACGACGACATCTGGAATGGTTGCTTTCAACAAGATTTGGAAGAAGTCCTGTAAGTATTTGGTATTCTTTTCATCGATATCGTCCTTTATTATGTAAATCAAGGCTTGTCTCTGCTTTAGGTACTTGTGGAGCGAGCTGTGGTTGGTTTGCTGCGAATCGCAAACAGGAACCTGTTCCGAGATAACACTGTCGCTGATGACGTACTTCAGTCGCTCTCTCTTCTACTGGTCAGAAACTTTTCTATCATTTCCCTTTTTGTGCTATTGTTAATTGTTTTTGTAGCGCCTTTCACCGAAAGCAATGTTTGTGTTCTCTCGCCAAATTTCTTTTGGTCTGCACGAGCTTATACGAGCCAACGCAGCAAATGTGCATCGTCGAGAACATTGGGCAGTGTTATTTGCTTTACTGGAAGCAGCGGGTGCGGCCGCTTTACCGGAAGATGTGCAGGTATGAGTTGATATCACCTATTTCTCGAGGATATCACCTATTTCTCTCCTAGTATGGTTTCTAGTTTTCCGTACAATCTATAAAGTTTGCTTTCCAGCTAGAAAATTCACCCACTGGTGACCGTCAGGCTTTCTCTGACGGAGAAACTATGTCGGTTCGTCCATCAACTGATGATCGAGGCTACACTTCAGATGATCCGAACAGAATAGCTGGTAATATTCTAATCTGGCTGGTTGTAAATCACATTTATAGTAATTAGTCCATTTGACTTTTACTAAAAGGCGAGATAACTGAGATTTTGAATCTCTATCATACCCAAAAAATCTCTCCTTCAGCAGAAACGACGAACAAGATGTCAGCTGGTGGAGCAAATGCAGACAGTACTGCTTCTCTAAACCAAAGCAGAGAATGGATTCATTTGGACCACAAAGATGCTCGTAAAGCAACGGAAGATGCGCTGAGATCCTTAGGTGGGAACGCAGCGCGCGCATGTGGCTTTTCTCGTGGTTCACTCGTTTTGAGAACAAATCTCGGAAGACATGAGCCAGCAGCGTTTTTGAAGGTTCGTGCCTTAGAAATTACTTTCCTGCCATTTTTATTGAAGTATCTAATTGAAAAGACATATTGGTGCTAGTAAGGAAAAATTTTAATTCTAGGTGTGTGACACTTTATCGTTTTTGCTGCGAGACGCAATTCATGTTACACCGGATAATTTTGAATCGTGTGTTCAATGTTTAAGGACAATGGTAGAAGCCAGTTTGGATGGAGGGAGGTAAGTCGGAGATTTTAAGTTTGTAGTGAATAGACCGATGATTGGGAAGCAGAAAAATTATTGGTTTTTGATGTCCTTGTGCCCTTTTTGTCACACAGTGGCGATATTTGGTAACATATCTAAAACAAATTGCGGAGGACCAATGTTAGTTTTGAGAGATAGTAAGGATTAAGCATAGGATTAAATCCAAACATTACTTATGTTGTTTCATGCTAACGTGGACATTCATTCAAATCTTAAGGTATGCTGCCGGTCCTTTAAGCGGTGACGCTCAAAATCGACTGCGAAGTCTTGCTGATGATCGTGTGAAACGAGCGAAAACAGTGAAGAGTGGAAAGGTTTGATTTTTTTTTGAGTTAGCTGTATCTTTCACTTATTTGACCGCTTTCTAAGGAAATTACTCCTTTTATGTGTTAATTATCTTCAATAAACTCCTGCGGACTTTTTTTTTGTCGACTTTATCTGCTTCTTCTTGGTTTTTTTTTTGTGTTTCATAAATAATTACAGTGCGATTTTCCGGGTGTTCGTTGCTCCCAGAAGTATTTTATTGTTTAGAAGGAACTGTCTACTGATGTGGCCGACGAAGAGAGCGAGTTACGGCGAGAAGAGCAACAATTAACAGCGAGCTACCAGCAGGTATGTCTATGTTCGGATCGATGGTTAGGAAAGATATCGTAATTATCTGGACTTTAAATTTCCAGGTCTCATTGCAACTCCTAGATCTTTGTTCTACTCTTCATAACCTTGCCCCTGGTATACTTGCTCAATGGGCAAAAACTCAAACAGACGTAGGTTTTCTAGGATGGAGTAAAACTTATCAGTGGTTTGTGGTAATAATTTGGTTATGTTGACCCTGATACTATTTATAGGTGGATGCATCGGTGGCTTTTGTGTGGCGAACGGTCTGGCGGCCACTATTACAGGCAATAGCTAGACTTGGATGCGATTGTAGACGACTTGTAAGAGCAGCGGCCTTGACACATCTACAAGTTCGTAGTGTTTTAAATTTATTATTGACTACATGTATTAAATATGATAACTGTGCTTGAGGCAACTGGATTTATCTGGATTTGGTTCTTTTCTTTCCTGCGCAGTTTATTCCTTCAATAGATTATTGAAAGAGTGAAATTTTTTTGTTGCAGCGAGCATTCCTTCCAACCAATATGATTAATCTTGGCGCTTCGGAATGGGAATCGTGCTTTGGCGAGGTAGCTGCGGTCTTTTTTCTTTCTAAATTCATTCCCATTCATTTACTCAGTCGTTTCTGATTGTATTCGCTGATTGGTTAAGGTGCTTTTTCCGCTTTTGGGCAAGCTATTGGATGTCTTCTCAGCGATGGACCCAATTGGAATGGAAGACACGAGGGTGCGGGCGATGCAAATAGTTGCAAAAACATTACTGAATCATCTTACGTGAGCAATTTGATCGTTTCTAAATTCGCCCTGCTAAGTTGCAATAGGTAAGAAGGTACACGCCTTAAACAAATATTGTTAAGGGCTCTTTCCACCCTACCATCATTTCCAAGTCTGTGGTTACGATTACTGGATTTCATGGAGAATTACTTAAGAGTAGACAGCTGCGGCAATCTGAATGAGGTATTGTTTTTGAACTAATTAATCATCTAAATTAAAAAAAAAATGGTTTAATTCTGTTGGTTTTTGCAGGCGGTGCCAGAATCCCTCAAGAATATGCTTCT